>NC_135258.1:20730624-21039510 GCF_964204865.1 Styela clava | reverse complement strand
GCACCAAGTTGCATATTGATATTGTACATATTCCATATAACACCGTCATCAATATAAGCTAATTTTGCTTGCTAACTGTCATGACAATTTCTTTATCAATTTAGCCAAATGGTTGTGTTGGTTCATCTATGTTCCGAGCTTTTTCCGAACATTTTCTGCATAGAATGGGAGTGACACAAAATGACATTGCAACAGAAAATTCAACTAAAATTCGAGTTACTTTGTTGGAACGAGGTAAACCAGAAGATGAACATGTTTTTCGCAAAATTAAGAATCAGGATGAATTGATCGAAGTTATGAAGGAATTCCCAGATTTTGAAATAAAGGTAGATATTTGGAATCCTACTGTTCAATTAAATTGTGTTGAGTATACTTTACATTACCAAAATGTTGAAAATTATATAGCTTATTAATAATTGTAAAGGAAAGCAAAAGGATCTCACAAGAGTCACAACTAAAAAAATTAATATGCTGTTAAAATAAAAATCTTAAACCTAGTATCCAAGCGTCAGTTTGTTAAAAAATGCAAAATTTAGGAGTACGAGGGCAATTTATTTTAGGATTGGAAATAGTACGGTAATTGTTTTTAAAATATGTAGGTTGTGCAATATAAATGGAAAGACATATCATTTGTGGAACAGTTGAAGATCACACACAACAGCGACATATTTATTGGAATGCATGGAGCTGGGCTGATTCATTTTCTGTTTCTACCTGATTGGGCTGTAGCTTTTGAATTGTGAGTCTGAGATACTCAACGATTTTATTTGCTTGATATAAATTGTTAAATTCTGACCCTTTCAGCGAATGTCGTATAGCTCAAGTTTTGCGCAGTATATAAACAAAATCTGGTGTTATCTTCACAAATAATTTCAATTGTTCATACATACCAGCTTTCGATAAAGCCCAGTAAAATATTAAGTTCTTCGCGTTTGACTTTGTGAAGAGGTGTGAGATTGGCATTAATAAGAGGTTCTCGGATTTTTGTCAGGTAGTGGAATTGTTTCATGCTCATAGTTTGTAGGAAATACTTTGAACGGTTGGTCAGTACAAACCTGTTTATTCAAATGGAATGCATCTAACAGAACCTTTGCAAGGTGTTTGGTTTATTATGTTGCTTATTAATTATTGTAGGTACAATTGTGATGATGAGAGATGTTACCGTGACTTGGCCCGTCTGCGTGGACTGGATTATATTACATGGGAAAAGCCAAAACCCATTCCATCTGATCAAGGAAAACATAAACGTTATGGCGATCACATGAAATTTTGGAATTGGTCTTTTGATCCAAATGAGTTTCGAACTTTGATCAGAAATGCGCGAGCACTACTGCTAGTTGATCCACGCGTTCAAAAAAGAATGAAGCAGATCAATGAAAAAAATAGTCAACATGTCGAGTTATGAGGAAATAAACTACCTGATTTACATGACCCAAACACAAAACTTCTTTTATGACGGTTGATTATTTGAAAAGTCTCACTCTCCGATGTTTGAGTTGTCTGAACGTAGTATCTTATTCCAAATGTTATTTTTATCATCTGATGATTCTATGTTATCCTTTCATATATTTTTATATCAAGTGTTTCAGCATGGAAGTGACAGTTGAAGTCTGGCCCAAAACCTAACTGACCCCAATTCACTGTTTATGCGCAATCATGACTTTTATCAACAGTTCTTTTACTGCCAAGACATATATGAACTACCCTACATGTTCTGTGCTGTACCTTATCCCACTGTAAGCTGCCTTGTTATTGTTTTTCTCAGAAACTTGATACTTATCTCAATTGAATATTGTTTCATATAAAATTGTGTCTTAAAAATGAAATATTCATAATATATAAACAGGTGTCTTAATGTGAGTAACAAGCGTTGAGAAAACGCTTGTCACCTCACCTGATTGCCATGTGCTTGTTTTAATCCTGGGAGATAACTATGTGAATTGCTGTAGGGTTTTGGTCAAGTCACCGACACGGTCACGATTTCCGTTATCAAGCCCATCCACCTGAAACGAACAAGTGGTTAACTATTCCCATATTCTACGTGAACTGGAAACCGTATTTTGACATACCGGCAGTGGCGGCGCGCCAATAGGGCCAGTTTTTTCGGTATAATGAAAAATACCTCAATATCGGTTGCACAGACTGTCTACACTAGCCATATTCTCCCGACATGGTTCATTTTTCGCTCGCAAAGCCTTCGCCGAACGTCGACGGGGCGACGCCGATTTTGCCTCGGTTGCTCATTGTATATCGTATTCTCTCTTTTATCTTCCACTCGCCGCGTTTGTTTTCTGTTTCTTTTACTAAATCATCGGGGCTAGCCCCGAAATTATGACGACACAATGCCGACGTTTCTTACAACAACGTGTTGACATATTCACGCATTCCTTCTCGTTCGTTGGTTGCTTGAAGAGTTGATAGTTTCCTCGCCTTCGTTTTTGTCGCTTGTTTCGCTATTTGAATCAGTTAGAGACCTTTAGTCTATTTTCTTTCGATTTTCCACATTCCTTTTGAGCTCCTCACTTCTTTCCGGCTTCGCATTCCTTAGCCTTAGACCTCATAATGAATAAGGTTGATGCACTACTTCGCACTCCGTTTTCGCAGCTGCCGCTGGAACAAAAATTAGAGGTACAATGTCTTGGGCCTTATCAACCAAAAAATTGTTCACTGGAACAATCCCATGACGGAGGAAAGCGTCGGCGTACATTCTGCGCAGAAACTTGGTATAAAAAACACGAATGGTTGTGTTACAGCGAGGACAAAAATGCACTTTTTTGTTTTTATTGCCTACTTTTTGCTACCGCCCGTGACTCACGTTGGTGTAAATTTGGTTTTAGAGATCTTAAACATCTTTCCGAGCGTGCCAGGGATCATCAATCTTCTATGGAGCATCTGGACAATGCAGTAAAATACCGAACATTCGGAAATGTTAATATTGCAGCACAGTTGGATGAAGGACGCGCGGTTTCTATTCGTCGGCACAACCAAAACGTCGAGAAAAACCGCCATGTTCTCGGTCGATTGATAGATGTTTTGAAGTTCATTGGTTGTCACGAGCTGTCCCTCCGTGAGCACGATGAACGGGCTGGCTCTTCTAATAGAGGGGTACTTTTGGATATGGTGGAATACACCGCATCCCTAGATACAGTATTGAGATCATCTTGATGCCGCAACTGTTTCGAAAGGGACATCTAAGGATATCCAAAATAATTTGCTCGACTCAATGTATAAAATTTATTTACAACATTTGGCTCTGGAAATTGAGAATTGCCAGTTCCTTTCGATTCAGTCTGACGAGACAACTGACATCACGTGCGTTTCCCAACTGGCTGTGATTTTTCGGTTTGTGAAAGATGGTAAACCTACCGAGAGATTTCACAGCTTTGTACCAATCGTTGATCGCACGGCTTGCGGGATATCGGCTGTACTGAAAGAAGTGTTACAGCCTTACAACGTGAAGTCAAAATTGATAGCTCAAACTTATGACAGCGCGGCAGTCATGAGTGGGTCGAAACATGGTGTTCAAGTTTATATAAAAGAAGATTTTCCTCATGCGCATTTTTTACATTGTTATGCACACCAATTTAACCTCGTTATTAAAAATATGTGTCTTGATACCCCTCTCGTCCGTATATTTTTTGCAAATGTTTCGGGGTTTTCTTCATTTTTTTCCGTTTCGCCGAAGAGCTCTGACCTCCTTCGCCAGATATGTAGCCGCCGTCTCCCAGCTTGTGCACCAACACGTTGGAACTTCCAATCACGCGTGGTGCAGGGCGTGTCCGAAATTATGTCTGAGCTCATTGAGTGTTTCAATGGCATTCAGAGCTCTCCGGTTTGGGACGAACGCTCTGTGAGGGAGGCAGCAGGTCTAAAGCGTCTGCTAGAAGATGGTGAGTTTTCATTTTTTCTCCACAATATTCTATCACGTGGATGTATTATACGGCGCATTGCAGTCAAGGCTAATGGATGGAGCGTCTGTGCAGTCGTGTATTTCAGACTTCTGCGATGCTGTATCTCGTATCCGGGAAACAATAAAATACGACGACACATGGAGTGCTTCTTTACGCCGCGGGCAAACAACGCAGCGTTTGATTTTGTCTGCAAAGGAATGCTGTGACATTCTGGTGAATCAAATAGGCGATCGTCTGCGCACTGAACACCTTGCCGCGTTCTCTTTGATGACAAATTCTGGACATCATTTTGACGACGCCTATTTCTTCCGCCGACGCAGGGCGAACATTCAGCACGCTGAAGCGTATTAAAACGTATCTCAGAAACACAATGAAGCAAGATAGATTAAATTCCTTGGCTGTTTTATCTATTCACAGAGACGTTATTTCTGGGATGCATGACTTTAATCAGCGCGTTATTGAGCATTTTGCTTCCAAGAAACCGCGGCGTGTTGCATATATGTTCAAGCAGTAGAAGTCTAGCAGCATATATATCTATGAGTGAGCGACGCATGTCCTTATCTTTTCATTACCTTTCCTTTCTTCATAGTAACGTTTTAAACCTTATTTTAGGTTTTTTCTGCTTTCCCGAAGTTTCTGTTAATAGGTCATTGTATTTATCTGGGTAAATATTGCCTTTCCTTTTGAAAGAGGTTTCAAAATAAACTATGTCTATATTTATTAATCCCTTGACTTGGACCGGTTTTAAAGACACTTTCTTATCGTTAAAAATTGTCGCTTTTGCCGATTGGTTGTTACCGATGGAATGGTTTTTATACTCATAAAATGATGGGAAAACTTACAGCGCTCATCCTGTCCCCGTAGATGGGGGTGACTTGGTCCCGCTGTAGCTTGCCCCGGTTGTCAAAATGACCACCCGCCGCCACTGCATACCGGTATGATTGAAGTCGCCTTATCGACTTTCTCTCCTACCATGATAGGATTGTAGAAGTATCATCACTTATCTTTGATAGGATAGGATTTATCCGAGTGAGAGGAAAGCCGATAAGACGGCTTAACCATATGGCAAAACACAGCCTCTCGTACGGTTACCATTCCATGTCGGTATGGGATTAGTTATTTGTTTTCGGAAGCGGTAACCGACCAGCGGTTACGTGAACCACCCTACGGCGGCGACGAGTCCAGCAATCCTCTCGCACATAACCATCCCTGCGTGGGATTCGAACCCACGCAGAGTAATCAGAGGTGCGGTGGCGAGCGTATTCCAAACGCTTAGCACGATGAGCCACACCCTGCGCCAAGTATGATAATCCCACCCAAAATTCGCCACATGTACCCGCAGGCAAAAGTTATGGGTGCTTTACAGAAGTACACTTGATGGGCGAAACGTAAGAAGTGACTTCTTGCATCGCTGTACATGCCAACTGCGTGTCGTTCCAATTTTACATACCCGCATCACCAGGAAGTGGGGGAAATGATTAGACATTTATTATATAACTGTTTTGCATCTTGTATGCTATATGGTTCCCAACCGCCGGTCCGCATAAAATTAATAGCGTTCTTTTTTAACCGCGCTTGGTTACCGAAGAGACAAGTTGCTGTACGTTGCTCTGTTAGGTCAAATTGTATTCCAAATGGAGTGTTTTGACAAGTATGATACCGGCATTGATTGCCCAGCGGTGTCTTGGTCGACCAGTAATTCCACTATTTAGGTTACGATCTGCCGCGAAAGCGTTTTGGTAAGACTCGCAAATGTGTAAAAACCTACACGTACGTGTTTTAGTCCGCATCGCATGCGTATTATGGCGTTTAAATAGCAAAATGAACGGTGTTCAAAACAAAAAATAGCGCGCCGCTTCTCAGGTCTTAACCATAAAAATCGGCATTTCGTGGTTTTGCGTGTTATTTGTCAGCATTCACTTGTGTTTCCAAAAATTAGTTGGAAATCAAATAACTCAAGGGTCCTTATGCCTCTCGTCGAGGAGCTTCAGTTTAATAATAATAATCAAATATAAGTCCCGCAAAAACTGCGACAGACCAAAGTGACTATAAACTATAGGTTTATGTCACTTTGCGACAGACTAAGCCAATATTAGTTATCCGTCTGGGGGTCAAGGGTCGGAGAAACATTCATTACCCTCATTAACAAACCATATACGGTATATATATGCTGACGATTCACTGTGTATTTCATCGACGGCGAAAAACATGGGAGGTCGTCTTGGTCATAAAGGCTGTTAAGCCCGCGCGCTAAATACTCACTTATTCAAACAGTTCTGCATGGGAATGAGCAATTGAACGTTTACTACTTACTCCACGTCGAAGTAAGGGGGATTACCAGGGTGAACTACCTTACTAGATTTTACTCACTCCTTGATAAATCTCCAAATTTGGAATATCCTTACGTGTGCGATCATGTTAAGTTTTTTATTGTCTTACCCAGCTCATACTTGGTATACCGTACGTTCAGTACCATGACCGCGCTTCTGGATAGCAAGAAACCACCTTGGCGACCTAAGACTGTCTCTGACTAAAATGGAGAGTAAATGAAAAGAATGATAAATGAAGAATAAAATTATTCGGATTTTTTTTCAGGGGAGGGCTTTTGGTAGTCAAAAGTAAAAAAGGTCGCGAAATTATTGGTACTCATATTGAAAGTGTTTGTTCTGATTGTCACCTAAAAACTGGTTCACGTGTTGAAAACCATCATTTTTTATTAAAAATCAACCACGTGCCACCTTACGGGCATTGATAGCTAATTTTTGCCTGGTCTATTGCAGCTATTTCGGAACTAATTTGACTATCAAGTTATTTGATTTACAACTAAATTTAGGAAACATAACTAAACACTGGCAAATAACACGCAAAACAACGAAAAAGTGGCAATGTTTACAACCATGCTTTAATATCTGTCTGATTGAAAGAAGTATCTGAGCGTTTCCGCAAGTTGGAATTATCCCGTCATTGTTACTTATTGAGAAATCAGAGAAATTGTATTGTTATACTTATACCATCAAGTTATAAACAATGTAACAGCATTGTTACCAATAGCTGTATATATTTCATTTTATTATGACCCGGGATGAATTCGCAGCGGTCATTTGAATAAGGCTCCTTTGAAACGGGCAGTAGATGAAATAGCACACTGCGTGCGGTATCGCTTCTGTTGTTAACCAGCCACGCGATTTTTTTTTTGCAATTCACGATTTCCGATTAAGTTAAGACAACATTATTCATCTGTCGCGGAGTTCCTAAAGCGAAATTCAGCATTATTTTACATTTTATTTATAGTGTCCATGATATCGCTTCAATTTGTAAATAGGCATAACGCACTGCACAAATTTAATATTTATTATAATTAATCATTAAATTATTGATTTAATCCTTAATTCAACGTCTCGTTTCCGATGTTAGGATGAGAGCACGTTTCTATCATTATAGATACAATTCCGCAATAAAACTAATATCGATATCCTTGTGGGGCGAATGATTTATTTCCGATACAAGAACATAATTCAGTAAGCATAAGCAAACAGCAATAGGCATAGAAATATATACGGAATGGGACGGGCAAGACTACGACACGACGAGAGATACAAGTGTACATTAATCTCCCAGAAATTCTATATGGAGCGGAGTCTCCGCTTGTTGTGCTATTGACAGTGTAGCCTACTACAACTTATTGATAGATTGGATAAGGCCAGTTTTGTTAGCAATTTTCATCACTGATATATATGTTCATATGTTTTTGAATTAATTCGTGATTTGGCGGGTCACCGAAAAAACGCCGTAGGTAATCTGTGACCCGCGGGCCAGTGGTTCGCCATCTCTGCAATGGTGAGCTAGCGAATTTTTAATATTAGCACTGTCAATTTCTGCAAATCGTTGGCTGTGAAAATACACTCATCTTTTTAATAACAAGTATCTTTTGAGTTGTATCGATATTTTGCGCACAACTACAACCGTTAACGGAGTATTTTATGCGAATGTTAAAACCGTGCGAATTCTATTCAGTTATTAAATGGCCACCTCAAAGAGATACTAAACGCGCCAGTGAATGTGACCTATCGTATTACCCATATTTCAAGACACCACAGCTCATGTACGGACCAACTGGAGCCTCAGTTGATATAAACAATTTCCGAGCATACTGCTGATTGCTGAATGGATAATAAATAATCGATTGGTTGCCTCGTGATCATTTGTCCGCGCTCGATAAGTCTATCTTTTCATTCAATTGGCGGAACCGGCAAGTCACGACAATTTACATTTAACCAAGCGAAACAAAGCATGAACTTATGTTGTTAACTGACTGATATCTTACTTATCGTTCAGATGGATAAACCGCAGGCCTTTTGTGACAATATAGTGAAATATTTTCTTCAGAAACATGCCGTGGGCGAGCCTGCGCTTCCGCTGTTGAGGTGGATAGTAGTGCTGAAGGGCGAGGCAACAAATACTATACTGAATTGTTGCCGATGCAAATCATTTTGGTTTTTGGCAGATCGACTTGGCGAAGCTAACTAAGAAGGCAAATGTTATCTGATAATATTTCCGTTGCAACGGCTTCGTTCTGTTTACTAACTCTTCAAATATATCGAGTAGTGGCGTTGGACTGGCAAAGTTTAAAGCTGTTGGACGAACATGCTACTATGGTGTTGAGAAATAATCGAGAACTAAGGGAGCTGTGTACAACTGACGAAGACTGTCCGTATAAAGTAAGCGCTTTAGATTGCTTGTTTACTATTAATATTAAAATAAGTGCAGTTATCGACAATATGAAGTTGACGCGTAGAATTTGAGCGCCTTGTCGCTTTCAAAATTTCCCCTATTATCTCTACCACGAGGTTGTTTCTCATTCGTACCGTGATTTAGTGAAGCGTGCCACCAGACTTCCTTCAAGACCATCATAACACTTCTCGCTTACTGAACGCCGACGCGTTGCTGTTTCTTCGCGGTTGTTTATCGATCCATTAAAACAACCGTCTATTGCAATCTTTGAACAAACGGATTTGTATAAAGTAAAGTTACCAAAAGCGTTTTTGCGCTAAAGGGGAATAACCGATAATGTGCATTTATTCAAGGAAAATTTGAAGACCGAATCATGCTGGGGATATGAGAAAGATTGCAAGAAACCGTACTTTGATGAATTCACAAATTGTTCATCCAAAGAAGAAAAACGCAAATATTGGACTCAGGTCTGTCAGAATGTCGGAATTCCCAACGTAACTGAAAGTTTCTTTCTAGCATGCACTTCATTCGCAATTGTCAACTCTAAATTATATATTTGAATAATTTTCGTCAGTTCGGAACACAGAACGCACGATACATATCTCCAAACAAGTTAAATTAACCATATTATATCGGGAGGTTCTTATAGCCTATATAATTTATCGCCCGTAATTTTAGGGCAACCAATGAAATATTCGTGTTTATGGGTATTTTGATTTTCCGCAATACAACTATTTATAAATCGAACTGCCATTTGATTTCAGGCCGACTTCGGTAAATTGAAGCAACACTTGGAGGAAATGAAATCTCGTCAAATTTGTAAATCTGAGAATATCGATGGGTCATCTTTGACATGTACACAGTAAGACAGAAATAATCGGATTAATGTCATATTATAGTTCGTCAAGATCAATATCTAACACAACGCGAAATGTCTAAATTGATGCTCCCGTTATTTCCTAAACAAGGGATCAATGCTTGACCATATTTTAAACGCATTTCTCCCAGACGACGAATTGATTAGTATAATTATATATCTGAATATCTCGGTAGTCTAAGACTTATTTTGCCGAAGAAATCGGTGGTCAGGCGTGACGGCTGGCACGCTTGACGGAATAGAGGAGTGTAATCAATTATAATAAAACATCAAAGTTTTGGATAGTAAGTTTTGGGTCCCGTATAGGCCTCGTAAAAAATTTGAAAAAGTAAATATATATAAGTAATAGAAATCTGGCGACTTCCGTCTTCAATTACCAAAAATTTGAAATAGATTTGTCCATTAGCTGCAGAAAAAAGCAATTTTTCCCACAACATCGCGACTAACAACAACAACGGTTCCGGAAAACGATCCATATAGATACTTCATGTCCAATAAATACAATGTATTCATATAGAAGGGCAATTTATTTCGTTCAGCAATAGAGAAAAATTCCATTTTCAAAGATTGGTTCATGCGAGACGGCGTTCACCTAAAAATTTGACAATTGGTTTATTTGTTTTCATGAGGCATATGCAAATGATTTATTGCCATCTGTAAAATTAGAGATTTTTATATGCCAACTTGTAAGTTGGGGTCGCATTATAAACAAAACGTAACAAAAACGAATTTTGCGACGAGTTAAAACATTTTCTTTTTCAGGGACGCAACAATGTGCAAAGCAAAAAATCTTTATATACATTTTCCGAATTTTGATAAAAGAGATCAAAACGTCATTCTTGTGCCTGATGATGGAGTTATTGGTGGATATTGTTCTTTGAATAAGGAACTTCTCAAGCAGGAAACAAAAATAAAACGATCACTGTCGACGTGGTAAGTTTATATAGATATGTGAAACGTACACACGAAAACTTTAAATATTGAAATGTGATGGCATTCAAAAAAATTAAGAACAGCTTCTCTTTTCATCGAACTTGCTAGCAAAAGGTCTTCTTATTTGAGAGAACCATGCCGACCTAGCTCTTTAACATTACAAGAACGTTACATAAGATAGCATGATAAGAACAGAACGCGCTTTAACTAATTCTAATACATAACTTTCGAAACGCCAAATATAACGTCGACTGCGGTGCACGTTAACCATATGTTGCGTTCGTCTAACGCCTAAAAAAATCACCGGTTCACTGATTACCATACATTCCAAGCACAAGTTCACCCTAACCGGTGTGGACCCCCTGAATCTTATCAAGTTACTCAATGCGGTTTGTGGGAACCACCGTACTGTTAAGACAATATTCCCGTAGTGTATGTACCAGGTTAGGGTTAGGCCATAATTTTATTTCGATTTTTCTTATTTTAGTTCTGTTACGAATTCGGGCACTGTCTGTGTTAGCTAAGTGAATATCCCCCCTGCCCATAGGTTTCAGCCTCCACTCAACTTTGTGTAAAGTAGGCGAACAAAATTAGTTACCTCCATGATACACATACTTCTGGAGCGCCATTCGGACTTCATGTGAATAACCTGAGCGTTAGCAGACAAAACAATTATAAATGACAAATGTATATCTATTTTAATCCGTCGGATGGTTTTGAAGGAGCCTGCCTCAATTAGTAGCAATTCCTCATTCAACAAGGGTAGCAATTCTGATTCACATCAGCTGGATACCGGTACTCAATACGAGCGTAAGCGTGTGTCCGAATAAAATGTTCCCGAATGACATAAAAAGTGTATTAGTGCCGCTGACTTAAAATAAAGACAGTAACATACATTTGTATAGAAATATCGGGCACCATAGGAATTTGAAAAATAATTAAAAGTAATGCATTTCAGGCGGCTTCATTCGTCTTCAAGTATTAGATATTTGAATTTAATTGCATGGTTCATTAGTAGCGAAGAAAAACGATTTTTACCTAACAATGGGAATTTATCAAAACGACTCGTAGGCCCGCTACGTACTCAATGAAGACGCTGATCATTGATTGCAGTGTTGATATCGATGAGCATATTCCTTCCACGCAGCTTACTATTAGAATGAAACCCGTATATGCAACCATGTAGTTACACTCTCCCTAGCACAGGGGTGGGCAACCCCTGGCACGCGTCCCGAACTTGGCACGCGAGCCCATTTATTCGGCACGCGAGCCTCGGCCTCGGAAACGAGATCATTTTCATTCACATAAAAAGTTTCAAGACTCTGAATTATCTGATGTAACTCGGTGTTCGTTTATTCATTATCGTTTAACAATCTGTTATCTATTTAAACTCTCTTTGTTCTTTCATGACATCTGGCTATAAAGAAATATATTATGACGTAACAAATGAGTGCTCTGAGAAGAGCGTAGCATTCATTTGGCTATACATTCTTACATAATATAGTTCGTCTGTGCTGCCCTTTTTCCTCATTTCTGCTTGATTTATGAAGTTGTAAAGGTCATGTTGATTAGAGTTACTTGCTAAATTACTGTTATAAATTGATTTCGAAAAAAATATGAGCAATGGGGAAGGGAATACAAGAGAGGAGTGTAGAAAAGGAACTATTGCGTGATTAGAATGCTATTCCTGAAAATTTTTCTTGAAAACTTCGCAACTGCATTACTCTCTATGTTTTCATCCACATGTGCTTGTGAATCTCTGTTCTCAGTTATGAACTTCATTAAGTCTCGTAATAGGAGTATTCTGAAAGATGAAACCAGTAGTGAGGAGTTCGTGTATTTCTCTAAAAGTTACAAAATATAAACCCAATATAAAATCTCTATCAGCGGTAATGCAGCAGCAGAAGTCTCACTGATATAGAATATGAAAAATAATCAAATCAATTTGTCGGAGTGATATTCTCCCGAATAGTGAATCTGTCCGTACACATTTAAAAGGTTTATTATTGTGTGAAAGTAGAAAAGCATTGTTTTTTTGGCCGGCTCGCGGAAGAGTTTTGTCAGTAAATTCAGCCGATTTTGGCACGCGAGCCGAAAAAGGTTGCCCACTCCTGCCCTAGGACGTGTTAAAGTGTCTGTTTGTTCCACATATTTTCCAGTCATAATTTTGATATTGCTATTCATTATAAGATAACTTTAGAGCCATAATCTAGTAGAGTAATATATAAAAAGTTGTCGTTTATTGCATGCGCGATTTTAAGCATGTTACGCTGTATTTGCAGAAAGTCTTAGAACATATCATGCAGTGGTCTCCTGTTTTATTTTTATCTCGGTCTTTGACGGTGTGAAAGATCCAATATAGAATATCGGTTTCGGATAAAATCGATAATTGGCTGCGATTGGTTAATTAAATTCCAAGTATTTTTTGTCATTTTATTTTGTCACAAAATTTGTTTTACAGGGGTTTTCAACTGCAATCATTCCAGCCATTGAAAAGTAACCCTTTTGCTGACAAAAGTTGTGACATCATTTTAGATAAACCTGTTGTATTTGTACAACTTGATTCAGTAGGAAATCTTTATCATCATTTCTGTGATTTTTTCAATCTTTACTTGACTCAACATGCAAACAATTCATGGTTTGGAACAGATGTTCAGATTGTTCGATGGAATGAGGTAAGTGCAGTCTGTATTTTATCAGAACAACTCGTTGGAACACTATGGTTAGGTTTTGTCTCGATTTTTTTTCCACCAGCGATTGGAATATCAATGGCAAATTTGTGCCTTTGATACACATGGAAGATTCGAACCGATTTTCAGGCCGATCGCAGCATGAAAAATTTTCAAATAAATTGATAAAGCATAGTAAGATGCTGTTTTTACCATGAAAAGAAATTGAAAAAAAAGTGTTCATGCAGCAACTCAATCATTCGAATTCAATAACCTAATATTAAATTTCTAAAAAATGAACTTACATATAAAAAATCCAAATTAAAGTTACCACTCTTGTATTTTTACAGCACCCAAGATTTCGTGACCCTTTTATGGACGCATGGAAAGCGTTTACAGACTCTTCAGTTTTATCTTTGCACGATTTTGCCTATAAACGAGTCTGCATTCCAGACGCCACTTTCGCATTCCTACCTCGTATGATTCACGGTCTTTATTACAGCACTTATTTGGTGAGAAGGCGTTTTATTTAAAAAGTGTATGAAATTTTATCACGGAATCCAACCCATGATAGCCCATGCCAGATTACCACAGGTACGATGGCAAGTGTAATCCGATATATTAAAACTATTCGTGTTAAAATACATCGATATATTTTCAAATAGAGTGAAGAAATAAATGCATAAATTAAGATACTGGCATGTACATCGCATAGGCCTACTGCAAACAGTATTCACTTGATGTTTTATCAAATCGTTCGTCTTTTACTTTTTTGCCCAGACGACAACCTCCAATAATTTTTGCAGTACGTATGTTTATATATAGGAACAAGGATGCCGCGGATCGGGACTCGTTAAATCTTTTGGGGATCATTTACTTCATAGACTTGGGATTAGGTCTGATACGGATCACGTCTCTGACGTCATCAGGGTCACATTTCTTGCGAGAGGAGGAAAGAGCGATCGTTTAGTTTTTCGCCGTGTGTTGAACCTGGAAGCGTTGGTAAAGAGACTGAATAAACTTCCTAATATCGAAGTTAAGGTGAGAAAATATTTGTGAACAATTTCTTATTTAGTCGTAACCTATTTAGCTGTTGTACCCAGGTCTGGCCGACTGTGATCCGCGTCTGCAAACGCTCTTCGGCGATCTGCATGGGCTGTATTTATAATATTCATGAAAGTGGCAATATTAACAAAGTTGCTGAACTTTACTTAATACACTGGTATAAAATGGTAGTTGCTATACAGTGGTGTTAAACTTATGAAAACCTACTTTTTCATACAATGTTGAGTTATATCGAGTAAGAGTTCTCGTTGTCTTTTGATTTATAAATATATTGTTCGCAACATTTACCTTATATATAACAATGATTTTATTAACTTCTAGGTTGTAAGCTACGATTTCGATGAAATGAATTTTCTGGAACAACTTCAAACAACACGGAAAACAGATTTATTTATAGGAATGCATGGGGCTGGCCTCGCACATTTTCTATTTCTGCCTGATTGGGCAGTCGCATTTGAACTGTGAGTTTCCCGCTTAACGCGCTAATTTCAAAAGGCTATTTCAAAGTCTCAATTCGGTCATTTCAAACGTTTTGTTTCTTGTTACATCCTTTGTGGGGTTATTTAATTTTAGAAATACATTTAATGATAAACATAGACATGTATGGTTTATTAGCAAATTATCGAATATTTAAAACGTACCACAACCGGTGTTAGCAAAACGATGTAAGTTTTCTGTATAGGAATTCGAAACGACGGCAAATTACATTTTTTTGCTAACACCTATTGTGCTTTATTCATCCTCGATAGAAATGTAATGTTTTCGGACAAATTAAGAACGGTTATTATACAGTGGTCCGCAACATTCTTCAAATCTCGAGTGTTTGTCAGTTATATTTCACTTTCACCTGAACACTTGACCACCACTACAAATATCCGATAATATATACTGGAAACGATACATAGAGAAATTAATCTTACCCTTTTTCAGATACAACTGTGGTGATATCCGTTGCTATCGTGATCTTGCTGGCTTACGGGGTCTTCGGTACCTGACTTGGGAAGATGAATCAAAAGTACGAGATCATGACAGGGGAATTCATCCTCATTACGGAGATCATGCTAAATTTTGGAACTTCAGTTTTGACGTGGAGGAATTCATTCGTTTAGTTAGGAAAGCACGAAATATGCTCCTGGAAACCGATAGGTTTCGTCATTTAAAGAAAAATTATAACCCAAGAACCGAATTTTGAGAACTTTTTACTTTTGGAGAAGAGTGAACTATTTTCTGACTGACGTTCAAGAAGGTTGGTTTTAGCCAGAATTTGAACAGAATTGTTTTGCAACACTAGTTCATCACTTATACACAATTTAAGATTTCGTTATATTAAAAAATTATTTATGATTTATGAAAAATTTAACGTTAATTGTCTGTACAAGATTTAATTAATGTTAGTTGAAAAGGTTGTCTCCGTTGAAAATCTTAGTAAAGTCGTTTTCAAAACTGTTTTGAGATGATATTTGTGAATAGGAAATGAAATTGTTGATTCACGTTGCGCACTTCTATATTATTTCATAAAGTCATTGGCAATACACCATATTATTTAGCGCATATCCTAGATTAATGTTCCGTGATGCGTTTCCTATGTGAATCATTTCACGATTGTCGACATTAAATGCATGTCCTATGTTATAATTTATAACACATTTCTTCATTTTATCTATGCATGTGTAAATTACCGATGATTCTGTAATAGACAGAATTCCTCTCCGATACATTCTTATTATTGTTTTGTCCTTAAAGCTTTGGGAAGATGGTTTAGCTATGGCCAATTTATAATTCCTATAATACATATCGCAACGGAATCACAAGAACATAATGAACACATAGTTTCATAAAGAAGAGGAGCGGCGCGATTCGGAAGTGACACCACATGTTCTAATCTAATATCCACTTCATATTCAAGGGGTTCGAAGTTTCAGTCGTATAAGTAACTTCAATCTTGGACATGTAGGCTTTGTCGATATTACCAACCAACATGGCCCGATTGCGATTATTATATTAAAGATGTCACCATATGGAAAAATAATCTTTTCGGGATCTGAATTACATGAGACAAAAAAACTCATGTCGCTGAAAATCGTCCAGAGAATTTCGGTGGTGGCTCCGACTATTTCCATATTCGCGTGTTTCAGGATAAGCGTTGAAACTTGCAATAAAAGATGATAGATAAAAAAAAAATGAACAGAAAATAGCAACAAGAGTGCCGGTATCAGAAGTTCATTAACTGAGGTCCAATGGACAATCGATCAGTATTTCAATAGGAAGATCTGCAACACATATTTATATTGTTTATTAGAGTGCTCGTATGCAAATCTAATATAAATGTGAGATGGGGCGAGTCACGTTGACTTGCCAAATAAGTTATTGTGTCTTCAAATATTGCAATATACTGAATATACCCAATAAATGGGAACATTTGTAGAGAAAACCTACCACTCAATACAAAAATCGCATAAAATATTAACTGGCGAGAACATGCATTTTTTAGTAAGTCATTATTCGACTCCAATATACCTCGTGTATATATATATATATGTGATTTTTTTATTCAGGTTTTATGCCTTGATTAATGAAGCATAATGAAATTCTATAAAAAAACATTAGTAAAGACCGAGTCTCCGCCATATAGTAGTAGTATTTTTCATGTTAAAATGGTGGAGATTCTAATAAAATTACAGACAGGCGCCGTCACGCTAAATTTCAAACAGCTGAACTTCAAAGTGAACAGCTGAACAACAGATACAGCTATACGAGGTATAATTGTCTGGCAATTTCTTCTGCTTGATTATCATTTCTACAAGCGATTATCTCAAAATTCACTAAACAATTCATCAATAATCTACTCCTAAGAGCAGATCAATGTAGTTTAGCACGACAAACAGTCGATTTCTAGACGAATGTGATCTCTCTCGGTTGTAAAAGTGGTAGACCAGAAGTGCGAGAATGATGACGTACAGATTGATTTACAAGACCATTAAAATGCCTTGTATGGGTGTCTCTACATGAGATGTGGCTGTAGATTAATAACAAAAGTGGCGATAATTCCATAAAGAAGTGAAACCGTCTCTCGGGATTATTTTGTTAGGCGTTTACCAGTCGAACATCCTTTTTTTTCGGCGACCAGTGCATGGCTACTTGTGGCATCCTGATCACCCCATAACAATAATCGAGGCTGGGAACGTCTTCATCCCGTCGACTCTAGTGTGCTTCCAGTCTTGGCTTCCTCCCAAAGCTTGTAATTTTCGTTCGAAGTTAAGGTTCCTATTATCAGTGAAAAATCGCTCTCGGAGAATGGGCGTGTTTCGAGACGATTTGGTACCTTTTCCATCGTAGTCGCGGCTATGGCTTCTGATTCTATCGATTCGAGTTTTCTTCACGGGGCATTATTGCGCCAGGTATATTCATTGTTAAGGATTTATAGAGCAGTGTTGGCAAAACGATGTGATTTGCCGACGTTTCGAATTTCTATATATATATATATATTATACCATGAAACATTAGCAAAGGCACCGGCGCATATATTATATGCATAATATCTAATTCATAAACACCATAGTATGATATAATAAAACTGAGTGATTTCGTGAAAGTTTCAACAAGCTCGACGACTATCCAACGGTCTAACCCAGTGGTTCTCAAACTTTATGTGCCTGCGAACCCCTCATGCTTATCGGAAGCAACCGCAGACCCCCACAGTTTTCAAACCAAAAACCCAATAGAATACAATAGCATAGAGCTATTAGGACAACATTCAAATTAGTTGTCACTTCTTACGTACGTAACACAAATAGCCCTCTGATTTATCTCATGTGATATGGCACATCAAGTTTGTTCCTCGCTTGTAGAAAACCCATGTCCACATACCGTAAGTAAGTGAAGACGAAGGAGATAATGATTTTAAATGCAAGGGCGTTTTGCTCACAACTACTTGTTTTTGTGCGATATATTCATGAATATGATATGAAAACTGAATTTTCGTTTTGCACTCTTTTGCACTGCAAAAATATATTCATGAATATGATATGAAAACTGAATTTTCGTTTTGCACTCTTTTGCACTGCAAAAAGTGTGGGTGTAATGGAAAAAATATCAACATTTTTCGATACCGAAGGCCTAGATTGGGATAAGTATTTGTTGTATTTTTCCTGTTTAGCCATTACCAATAGTCTGACAAGTCACGGAACCACGGCACGATTTTTTTAATTTCGACGACGTCATCACACAGAAATTTGAAGTGAAAAACAAATTCCATAAAGCACACAGAATTTATTTAAATAAGTAAAAGTAACAGCCTTATACGACAACAACAATTATAAACCACCGGGAGTTTCGAGGCATTTGACCCCGTATTTAAACAGAAAAGCGATTTTTTTAATAATAACAACAAGAAAATGCAAAATGACAACGTTACCGGAAAAAGGCATTTGCGGCCACCCTGATATTCCCTCGCGGACCCTAGTTTGAGAACATCTGGTCACTCTAACCAAACTTTCCGTTCATCGGTAGACTTCTGACAAAGCTCAAAATATAAACATTATGTGATAAAAATTTTTTTAAGCCAGATCAGATGTTATGGGATGGCCAACATGGCACTTTGAATTCTGGTCCAGAATCCAGATACCTATTTTTGTGTCAAAATTCTGTTAATTGACATACCGCACATTTTTTTCACATATATACCTAAAACACAAATTTGCGTTTCAGGTAGGCCTACTTTTAATAATAATTTGGCAATTCATCGTCATGTAATGCCAAATTCACTCAATGAGGCATATTGTTGGTTCGTGCGACGCCAAAGTTAATGTGCCAAACTTTTGTTCTATATACCTGGATATTGGTATGGCCCCCCTAGAGGCGAGGAACTTGACCGTCGGTGTACTCAGTGGTAAAATATATTTATTTTTCGTCAGTCGGTTCTATCACAAAAGTCATATTTTTCAGCCGGTTCTGTTACAAACAGAACATTGACAGTAACCAGTAATGCTAACCGGTTCGCTGATCTCATAAAATTCCGTGAGACGGTTCTAAAGAACCGGTTGAATCCCACCAATGGATATGTAGGCCTATACTCTATACCAGGGTTGTCCAACCTTAATGGTCAATAGGCCACATGTAGTATACGAATGATTGCGCGGGACACTGGCCATGGTAGCTAGTTTATGAAAAAACAAACAAAACCCCTCGCACTAAATTTATCAGAACAATGAACATACGAAGATACAGTATAGTCAAGAGTTTTTACCACACATAGATATTTCATGTGCAACCAGGGGCGTGCCAAACTCTTCTGCTGCTCGGGGCGAGTTTCTGATAATGCTGCCCCTTATACCTAACCTTAAAAATAATTCGTGCAATGAACAAATCATAGATGTTGTTATGCACGAGAATAAATAAATTAAAGGCTAATAAGTAGAATGAAAACGTTTGTTTTATTAAATAAATCATCAACCTAAGCAACAAATTCACATTTACAAGATCGAACTTATTTATTAGCAAAACACAAGTCACCCTGGACCTTTCCCCGACCTTTGACCATCGAAAATTCTTCCTATACTTTACCATTGCAAAATTTTTGGGGCTATTTTAAGAGGGCTTCTGCGAGTTGGCGCCTATAAAATGGGGTATGTGTTTCAAACCATTATTATGATTCATCGCATACAACAATCTGTTTTTATAAGTACCGGTAAAGAATTTTAGCCTAGTCTATCACATCTATTTTTACACTAATTTTTCATTACTGCAATTCATTTAAAACTCCTAGGAAGACAGAGTGATCATTGAATTGTCTGATTTATATTCAAGTTTCCGAAACACAACTGAAAACTAACGAATAAAGTTCTAAATCGCGAAAACGAGGTAATGTTTACGAACAGGCTTAAAAATCTGTCTGAGTGAGAAAAGTGTCTGAGCGGATGCGAAAAGGGGGCATTGTTACGTCAC
Organism: Styela clava; assembly: GCF_964204865.1. Taxonomy (NCBI): domain Eukaryota; kingdom Metazoa; phylum Chordata; class Ascidiacea; order Stolidobranchia; family Styelidae; genus Styela; species Styela clava. The sequence goes on along the minus strand of NC_135258.1, from coordinate 21,019,381 downwards.
TTTTTGCATCTTGCTGATTGGCCAATGTCTCGATGTATACAAGGAAGTCGATACTCGGGGACAGGTCCATCGCTACTTTGCTATCAACAAATGTCTGCCTTTCCCCCCTCGTTCGTCAAGAATTTTTTTTGTGTAATAACGCAAACTACAACCCGGTTCTGCCACTCGGACACCTTCGGTGGCCACATGTGGCCCGCGGGCTCTATACAGTACACGGATTACTGTATCTATGAGAAGGAAGACGGCTCTATGCTGCTCGATTCTTCTGTTTTAACTTACATTCATTCATAAGTAACCCAAATAATTGGTATCTTTGAATACCTGCGCGCCAACCTATTTCGTTTCGATCATTTTTATATTTTTGCATAGTTTTTGAAATACACATTCGATATTTGGCAAATTCCGTTATTTAAAAACGAACGATATACCATAGGTTTTTTTTTGATAATATGAAAGACATGTAAATATTGTATATGGTAAACAAACATGAGAGGTATTCATATATTGACACCGAACCTGTTATTTTCATGCTTATTTTATTTATGGCAACTGACTCAGGTGACTCCTAAAGGTCGAATCGTTGCTTCCCAGTCATGTACCAAAAGCATCTGTTAACTTATATACCATGTTTCCCGAAAATAAGACAAGATTATATTTCAATTTTCTTTTTTATAATCCTAGGGCTTACTTTAGGGAGATGTCTTTTATTTTCATTTATCAAAGACAAAATTACAAAGTAGAGAATTATGAGTTTTTCAAATATACAAATTATGAAAATCGATATCCAGTTGCTTATAAATAACACTCTTTTGTTAAAAAAAACTTTTAAACATAGATTATTCATGATTAGATACTGGATAGATATATTCGTGATTAGATTAATCATTTGAAACGTGTGGGAAAGATTTCGCGCAATCAACTAGTTCTTATTTTAATGGGAGGGCTTATATTAAAATCATTTTCGAAATTCAGGCGATTTTTGCGGTTGTCTAATCTAAAGCATAAACCAAAAAAAAACAAGAACTGGTTGTCTGATTATCACGACACTCCAAAACGCGTTCGCAGCCCAAATGCCTGCGATGTTCGTTTTAGTTTTGTCCCGTTTTTTTTACTGTGAAATTAATTTGAAAAGAGGAAAAGATATCTTGTTTGAAATGTGTTAGTCACAATCTCTAAGTATCTGCACTTACACAGATGATATGTGGGGGCTCAAGTTGTAAATGTGAAACTACCTGCATTCTATATTCGTAATTCGTATCCCGCTCATTGGGGACTAGTTCTCTTTATTGGCACGGCCCGCGACTGTGTCAATGTTAGGATGGGGAATACCCTGGGAGTTATTGGCCAATGTGCCAATGAAACTTCTAGCGACTTTCAACTCATCCCTTTTTATTTACCACGAAAAAATTTTGTGAATATACTCGTTACATACCGAAGTACATTCTAAATTAGTCAAAAATTTTTTCCATGCTGCTTGTCTCAATCGTTCAAAGACGCACGCTTCACCCTTCTGAAACAAAAATTACGGTAGCTATAAACTTCCTGATCAAGCTGGTTTACGCGCGTGTTCACTAGTCAGGTTGCTTTTAATATTAAAAATCGATGACATGTAATTCAATTTTTAGTGATAGCATAGGGTTTGGAAATTGTATAGACTTATCACAATCTACAAACAAGAACGCAATATAGATATCTAGCTAATGTGTACCGTCAAAAAATCGTAATCGATAATCATTTATTTAGCTCATCGTCTACTTGCGGCGTCTCACCACACCCCCGAGGACGAGACCTGAAACGAATAAAATCGTATATTAAATCCCCGACATAGCGGTTCATTCTACTTGACTGTTGGTTGTCTTCTGTCGAAGCGGTAATCGTCCGCCTTTGTTTTGCTTGCACCTGCTGCATATGATTCAATGTCGATTAGATCTAGTTTGCGCGGGGCGGGATATCTACAAATAGGCACAAATGATGGACATGGAGTTAGAGAACATAGTGGCCAATACGGTCTACTTGAAAGCACGAGAAGGTACGTGATTACTGTATTATTTTGTATTATTATTTCAGTTTATGCCTGCACCCGTCTGACGGTATTGTTGGACTTCCGCAATTCCGGGTCGACTATCCCTGTGCCTCTGCAAAAATGAAAATTGACAGAATCGAATTGTAATCTGTTCCGATAGTTCTCTTCTAAACACGAAAATGCTTAAATTTTAGTGCTTTCTGCTGTGCAGCTGTACCGGTATTTTCTTTATAATCCAGTAATCAGATACTGACATTGTTTTCTGGGTTAGTACCACAATGTCTGAATGCTGGAATGTCATCAGTAAAGCTGCAAAATATTAATACAGTAATAGCCTATCTGAGTATTAAATTTAATTCGTAAGAATTTGCATGATTGCATAGTCCAGTAGTCTGATAGTCAGTACTGCAGTGCATCTGTATCTCTGTATCTACAAATCTTTTTATACCCAATAAATGCATATGACTACGGCATCTATTCCAACTTATTTTACCGGTGCCATGGATTTTGCATCTGAGCTATTTTTGATGTTTCACTGTTTGATGATGCTGTTGATGTATTGAAAAGAAAACATGATAAAATTTTAGTAGTCTGGTAGTTGCCTCTTTCGTGAGTCGGTGAGTTTGCACATCTAGTCTGATATAAATCTTCACAGCCACCATTTTGTCCTAAAACGCTCAAACAACTGCTATAAAATGTACTTGAAGCTCATATTGAATGCTTAGTCTATTCCATTTCTTGAAAGATTTTTTTGATTACTGCAATCTGACTAAGACACCTGAGGACAAATTCACGAAAACACAACCATTATGTACTTTCATCTGTACAAAATGCATTCGAATTTTAAAATACACACATGACATCTGATAACTTGAAATGCATCTCAACTTTCCGAAGGGCAAATCTTTTCTCCGACTTGACTTTATCGCTGCTTGATTTGGCGCCCTTATTGAAAAACCGCTTTTGACCAATCGTTGACCCGGTGAAGTTAACAATAATTACCTGAACAACAAAACTTGGGGCATGTGTCAGACTTCATAAATACAATATGTTAATATAACAAAGTATTTCATGAAATATGTTAATTTATAGAATATACAAAACATTTGAAAGGTCAATCTCATTATAGGTTTTTTATTAAACGGAAATTGCACACATTTTTCCTTTGGCCTTTTTTAAATCACTGCTCCCAATATAATGATTACATATAAAGATTTCGTTTCCATTATTAGCAGGAAACTATTTGTTGCACATCTTGGTGTGTTGCATGGTTTTTTGAAAAACGAACAATAGCCATATTGTTATATGATATCAATTCAAGCATTGATTCAATTATCTTAACTGTTCAAAGGTTACTAAATGGGGCACTAACTGCTCTATTTTTACTAAATGGATCACTAACTTCCCTATCAAAAAACTTTGCAAATAACTTTTATACAGGGATGGCAAAGACCAAATAATTTAGTATTCCGAATACCTCATAAAATAATCTTTTTTAACATAAAAAATCGAAAATATTCTGAAATGGGTCTGTTCCACGAGAGAAATACACTCAGACAATTGTAAATTCGTATAAATCAAATTCAGTCACATGGAATAATTGTGATAAACATTGTTTTAATTACTATTCTCTTATTTCTCTCTTCTATTTTTTCGGAACTTGCTAATTTTTTTTATTTTTATCTATCATAAGATAATAAAAGATTATGGAGACATTTTAAAATAAAAGTATTCTAAATTATTCCTAAAATCAGAAATTTATTATATTGAATAGAACCATTTTTCAAATGTTTTCAATTTGTTTTGGACATTCCCGCTTTCACGATTCATATCAAGCATTTTTATACCTTGAACTGAGGCTTAATAATATTGGCTGAAAGATTATATTATAGTACAAAATTTTAAAAATATTTTGTATTAATGTACTTGGGATGGTTTACTTAATTAAATCATATACTATTTGTTCAGGTGTAAATATCTGTTATCTCCATTAGGTTAATATGACACACATAATGCTTGAATTTGCACCAAGCTGAAAAATATCATAATTCATATTCAATTGATGTTCAATAAAATTATAGTATTATAAAAAGGAATAAGCTTGCATTTGTTCCTTTTCTGAAATTTTCACTGTTAGTTTTATTTGCCAACTTGTAATGTCTGCTCTTCACACCCTAATTCATGAGTAGAATTAATTAAATGACATTAGATCAATGCTGAAATATTTATCATTCGGATTGGAAAATAGGATCCAATTAACACAGCAGTGTAAAAAGGGAATAAACACACACATTGAAAGCACTGAATATTTGGTGTCATTTCGGTTTTTCTCTGGTAGATAGATATTCATTTCAGTGTTACTGTAAAGCCAAATGTCAAATGCATTCTACAAGTCTCGAATTCCAGTCCATTTGAAACATTAGCTCTAATCATTAATTAATTAATAATTAATATTTGACCACTTTAGTTGATTTTTAGGTTTCCCATGCATTATGTTTCAAACTAATACATTATTGATTTGTCACTTCCAAAATGCATATTTCAGCCGTATATGATTTAAAAATCAATGTATGACAGAGATAATGAATATATACACTGATGAGGCGTGTACATTTCAAGCTATTTATAAACTAAAAGTACTTTGGATATTTAGGTGTTTATTGAAGGATGTCGTCCGAAACTATAAGATGTCTATTTTGAGAAACAATCACCACATTTTGATTAGTGAAAATTATGAAGGGATTTTATTTAATAACATTGAAGATAAATATATATATATATATAACATAATACCTTGGTATTGCAAACTCATTTGATAAAAAGTCATCTCTGAAGGTATTAGGAAATTTGAAGGAATGCGTGAATGTGTTAGCTCTTTTCCGCAAAACTCCTGATTGGTTACGTTAACGGTCCAACAAGATGAAGTAGAATTACCAATTTGTAACCCATATGTCATGACTAGCTTAAATATTTAGCATTCTTTGATTAGTCTTGAATTTTGTCAAACTGTAATTCCTGACGAACAATATCTATTTTGGATAAATTATCGATCATATTTTGCCACTAAATTGAATCTTGTCCAACAGTTTATATTCCAAAAATATAAAGACTCTAATAATGTTCAATTGCCCTGTAGAGATGATATCATATTTTCATATATAGTAGATTAAAGAACGTATAGCTACGTATCATGAAAAATGCTTCGATTGTGTTTCGTGCTCATATTTCTCTACTGAACAATCGCATACCAGAAAAGAAATAAATGTATAGTTTTTAATTAAATAACTATCTGTTCCATGTCAACTGTAACCCAGCTAAAAATCAGTTTACTATTTTCAAAATGAGCATATTTAATGTGAAATTTTTGTGGTTAGAAATAAGCCAAACAACTTATGATTGCTCTTGTATATGCTTTTAACCGAATGCCTTCGTTTCAGGTAACAATATATCTAATCAAACTTTTCTTACACTATTTCTGCAGTGCCTATGCACCTCTGTTAGTGTCCTTGTGCTAACCTATCATACTTCAAAATATTCTCAATCAGCACATTGTGTTAGAGATCAATGTTTTGAAGTAAATATTGTGAATCTTTGTAGTCTTTCTGTGTTGAAAGAAAAGTTGTTAAATAAATGAATGACCATAGTCCAGATTGATGGTCCTATTGATCTAAAAAAAAAAATTGAAGTTAAATTTGAGAAGTATAACTGAGTTTTACACCTGTCAATCAATGGTCATTAGGTTATTGACCTCATTTGGCTTAAAATGTCCAATATCAGTGAACTGACCAATGCGATTTTACTTTGTTTTCTATACTCGTCCTCTATTGTCATCTTGCTGAATACTCTGTTGCAAAAATTCAACAATCTATCTTCCATCAATATTTGAAACAACAGTTTCTGCAGGTAATGAGTGAAGTTTGTTGCTAAGATTATGTGTTGTCATTCAGTTTTCTTTTTTTTTTGTCGTTTATGTTGTCAATGTTGTCATCATTTCTGATTCTGTTGTTGTGCTTTTTTGGCGTTTTCGACAAAGCGTTTGCTGGTCAGCCACAAGGGTGAATCTAATTTATTTAAAATGAAAATTTCCAGATTTAAAATACACTATGCCTCTTGATATATATGTGTTCGTCGGATAGTACCTAGTTTTTGAATTTGGATTTAGTAAAACAACAAGCACTTATTATGGCTAATCACATTGTGCCAAAGTTTCTATTTGCCCGGTTAGACATACATTTTGTCACATACCTTTATGCATGTTGTTTCTTGTTTTTGCATGATATATTTCATTATTATATTTCGTTCAATATTTGTGTTTTTTCACAAATTGTCAAAATATATTTTGACATTTTAGGATTGCTTGGTATTGTTTAACAGTCATGGTTACTAATTTTAGGATATTAGTTTTTCAAATTGATGTGCTAAATTTGCTTCAGTGTTGCCAATACAAGTTTACAGGAAGTCCCAAAAAAATGCTGTTCACCCTATATAACATACAAACTCCTAACAAATAACTAGTTACCGGTAAATGTTTCCAGAGGTTCAGGTGGATTGTGACCGATTTCCTTTTGTTATACTGTCTCAGCTGACTCTGGTATTTTATCCTTTGAAGCTTTATAATTAAATTCTATTTTTGAGTATAGTCTTTCTTCTCATGAGTAATTTTACACCATCATGATCAATTGTTTGATTTACTCCAGAAGCTGAGTTACCTATCAAGATATATGTAACTCCATTGTTCAATTGAAAGCATGTGGGGTGATATGTTTTTATCCAAGCATCTATTTTTGTCCACCGGAATACAAAGAATTGTTTTAGGCTGTTGAAACTATTACATGCTTCATTTTAAATAAATAAATTTGTGATTGCTTACTTTTACAGTCATTTAATGTTAGTTATTCAATACCAATGTTGTCTGTTACTTACTACTTGACCACATGTGCTATTTTTTTTAAAGCGTTGTATTGTTTTTGTCCCATTATCAACTGGTTGATAGCAGCGGTTGAGGTGTTGTATAACATTTTGGTAAAAATATCTGTAAAATTGGAAATAAAGCATGATTTTTATTTTATATTTAACATTTCAAATATTATTTAAATAAAATTTCCATCATTCATTCATCTGTATTATGAATATTATCGGGGAATTGGAATTGTACCCTCAACTCAAACAATAGATAATAAGAATAAAGCTTACATTTCATGAAGTATTCATGTACTTAGTGATGCTAGATAGACCATGACCATCAAGATGATCTAATTTTAACTCATTTTTTTAAATTTGAAATTATTCAACCTTTCGTTTTCTGAAGCATTTATTTACGCGCTTTCGTGCGAACATTCACACATGATCAAATAAACTAAACACATTATTTTGTCTCAATAGACGCACAACCCTCATTAGTGGTTCGAGAGCGTTGTCAAAATTTGGTCTGATATTTTCCAGGAATGCGTTTGGCATTTGCACTCTGCTTAAACTCTTTATAGCATATATTACAGTTTTCGACCTCTTGAGAATAATAGCATTTAAATGTTACTAAAATAATTTCCCATGCATGGGAAATAGATGGGTTATCTGAATAATGACAACGTTTAATGTGATAATACAAAGTTCAAGGCCGCTGTTTGGAGTTCATGTTTTGAAGTGTACATCTGCGTCTTTCTTTTTGCTCATTTGTTTGGAGTCATAATTTTGAAATATATATTTTGCTAATTTGCGTTTAATTTCCTTTTTTATTTTTGAAATTTTTGTTTTGATTTTGGTTTGTAGTGTTTCGTGTTGCAGTATTCTTTCAAATATTTTTACAAATATAGGCCAAGTAAGTTGTCAAATTGAATAAAATGTAGCCCATAATATGCCAGACTCTACTTTGCAGTCTCTTTTTGTTCCAATTTAAATGATTCACCAGTCATTTTAAGTAAAGGAACCCATTCCGAGAATAGTTTCATAACTTGGTATTAATGATTTCATTCATTTTTTTTTATCTTTACCTACTTCACTTTCTCCAAACGACAAAAGGCATCAAATTTTGCCACAGGCTAAAATACCTCATCATTTGCGGTAATAGGTAAAGGTCACAACCAATTATTAGCATTGATTTTATTTTTGGCTTATCTAGTCCAAAATGGTCTTGGTTGAGTTGGCCATAGATATACTTTATATTAGAGGCATGCTTCAATAATAATTCGTATTTGGCCATCTCTAAATTACATTCTACTAGACTGCCTACGTCTGAGTATTTTTATTTTTGGGATGACTTTTTCTTCAAAATGTGTCTGCATTTTATTCAAGTATTAGCATTAATTTCTATAATTTGCTTTCCCAGGTGGAGGTGGGAAGCGAAAAGGGAAGAGTAAAAAATGGAGAGAGATGTTGAAATTTCCACATATAAGTCAATGTGAAGAGCTGCGGAACATTATCGGTATTGCTGAATTCAAAGCATTTTCTCAAATTTATTCAAAATTTATTTTTGCCACCTCACATAATTCTAAATAAATCCCAGAAATAATTAGAAAAATGATTCTCATTTGTATAATGAAGCTTTATTTGTTCTAATATATGGACAATAATATGATTTTACTGCATAATAAATCAATCTCGAACAGATGATCAGTTACTCACTTAACTTTGAGGGTTGTCTCAACATAACATAGAATAATAAAAAGACATAATATAATTTGTACTACAGAAAAAAATTACACTAGTATCTGCGAACAACAGCCTATTGGAGCTCAACAGTTTCGAGACTTTTGTTCGACAAAGCCAAAGCTGAAAATTTGCATCGAATTACGGGAAATGATCGTAAGATTGTTTTAATCTATTCTAATCTTTTATGCAATTGGCAAGCTTTTCAAACTATTTTTAGCTCATCATTGCATAAGTGGCAGCGTAATCATCGTTGCCTGTTTGGATTTGATTAGATATTCAACTGAATAATAGGAAAACTAATTTATACTATATATTAGCATTAGATTATTGAATTAATTAAAATTAATTATGCATATGCTTTGACTGGGACTTGGATATTCATGATTTTTTCTTGTGTTATTTATCATGCACATCTTCTATTATTCAGAGGGAATATGAAATGTCTCTTGGAGATAAAAGGCTACCCACAGCACAATCCGTTTTTGATACATTTTTCAAGGACAGGGTATGAACTTTTATCAAATATTTATATTTGTGAATTCTGATCCAGAATACTATTTCATGCTTTAAATAATTCAACAGATACTCGTATTTTGAAAAGAATTCATTTCTGTGATATACAACTGAACTGTAAAGAAAAGTTGAGCAAAATTAGCAAATTTGAAAAAGTTTTAATATCAAACTTCAGATTCTTTTTTTTTATGGTATGCAACAGCCTTCATAGAATTTTCAGCTTTATATTTCAAGTTTTCACCTTTTCCTGGTATCATTATAATACAATATAGTATGGTGTTGGGCATGTAATAGCTGTACAGACCATTGAGGTAGGTTTTGTTCGTAGAAAAATTGTGTTTTTGCATTTTTTAGACTAACTCAGGCTTATCTCCGATTGTCAATGATGCAATGGTAACAAAATGCGAAGAGCGAATGAAAGGAACAACAGAAGGAGAAGAATTGGATCAGGATCTTTTCACAGAGTGTTCTCAGTAAGCTCAATATCTTGTGAAAAAATTTGTGGGGTATTCCAGGAAAAGATATTTTTAGATAATTACTCAAAAATTAAAAATGTTATGATTCGATTTTATCAAGCATGTTGATGTCGAATATTGCCCGTTTTGTCATTATGTTACTGTTGATTGGACTTCAAAATAATCCTAACATGATAATAATAGTACACTTATGTTCGCCAAATTTTAATTTGAAATACCCATTCGACCGTTTTCTGTCACCCTAATCCGGCTATTATTGGGGATTTATCTTGTTATCTGTAATTCTATGCCAAATATCTAGGTTTCCAACTCGTAGGATTAAAGTTAAAAAAACAAAAGTGGAGATAAATGAATTATGCAGTCTCATACCAACTGCTACTGTCAGATATATCATGATAGTGAGAAGGAAAATCTTGTTCATCAATATTTCGGTGTGATCATTCGGATTACGGCAGTGTACTGTGTAGGCTTTTGTTTTATCAGCTGTGAGTTTGGTGTAGCTCTGCTGATGGGAAGCAGGGAATGTAATGGAATATTGACAAAATATTTAAGGATGTAACATACACACAGATTTTCTCTCTCGATCAATATCTGTAAATCACACCTGCGAGAATTGGAAAATACATTTTTTTTGATATATATGATGCCAGTTATAATATGGTAATTGCACATTCAATACAATTTTTGATTATTCACAAACATATAAATATTTTAAAATAATGATCACATTATCTACGTAACGATAGCACGCTGGGTTCATTCATGTATTGTGTGAGCTATTATTATACCTATGTGTGCTATTGAACGACATATTATACCATCAGCCAGCATTTCTCTAACATTAGTGACGCAACCTATGCGTGTGACTAGGAATTTCACAAATGTCGTGAGCGAGTAATGCCATGACTTGTACACACTTCCTGGCTGTAGCTGTGGTGATCATAGAGTAACTCGGTTGTATAATTTCCTATGCGAGTGTCCCATTATCTCTTGTAACAGTTTAACTAAGTGCTGCTGAGTGCTTACTTTCACAATTCATAATGCTTCTCGTTGGCCAAATATGCATAGGCAAGTAAAAGGCATAACATTATCAGATTGATATAGATTAAATGGTTGTAGTCTATTTGTTGTATGCAACTCATACCGGATTGAAAATGCTCTGTCAGAACTTTCGATCAACTAAGCCGTGGCCTATTAGATCATTTTTAGTCATTGTTCAAATCAATCAACCCGATCCTGGGATCGGGTTTATTGGTAAACTGAAAGGTCATGCAAAATTTCGTGATGTGGCCACAAAACTATTGAATAAGTATGATTAACATCATTTATATTATACAAAAACCTACTCACAGTTGCTTTAGGAGTTTGCAATCTCAAAACTCAAAACTGACTGGTTAATTATTCTAAAAAGTAGAATTAATTTGAAGGAGATTGTATGTTCAAATTTAATTTTTATCTCAATCGATTTAAATTTTGACAGGTTGCATAATTTTATTAAAATAAGCTCGAAAAAGAAATATAATGATTGCATGCGGATGCGTTAAATATGTGAATACATGTTATTCATTTCATTTTGGCTTTAAAATTATACTTTGTTAATAATTTCTCACATAAATATTTTTTAATGTTCCAGATTTATATTCAGAGAATGTACAAATTCTATTACTTTTTGAAAATAATTTGAATCTGTAAAACAAATTAGATCAACCCTTTCATTTATTATTTTTGTAGGTTAGCTGTCAAGCTCTTTAGAGATGACCAAAAGACCAATAAAAATTCAGTGCTATTGGAAAGTTCGAAATATTTGACTTCTATCATTAATATGTAATTAGCATAAAACCCCTTGATGTAGGTGCCAGTTATCCTGAAAAGCAAACATATTGACAATTACATAGTATGGAATGGAATCTGTCATTTGAGCAATCAATAAGCAATATGGTATTTAATGACAGACTGACAGTATTGACTGTTCAATATCTTTTTTACTACTTTGTGAGCTATCAATTTCAGTGACTTAACCTGTGGCGGGTGCTCTTTTAGTTTCTTTAATTACACCATCAGTTTCTGAAATGGGTGATTGTCTAAATAAAGAATATAATTTGTGATTTATATCAGCATTCAATAAAATATAGGCTATCTATTTTCAAGAGATTTCAGTTTTATCAATTCTGGCCATTATGAATTTTTATAACTCGTATAAAATAGAGGGTATCGTGCATGGGCATGCTTGATATACACATACGCATCATTTGGGTTAAGCTAAATGGTGTGCGATTGATATTAATTAGCATATTTCTAGATTAAGCTGCCTACTCATCATACAATAACAACAAAGTCATACTTTTAAAAAGTCTTTGAAAAGATAATATTGTGAATATGTAGGTTCGATATCCGCAACCAAACATGAACCGAAGGTATTGTGAAATTCTGAAGAATAATTCAGCTTTGTTGGTTAATAACCTTTATTGATCTATTGATCGATACCATTATTGCTATTTTAAATCGCTCTTTCACTTAAATGTCACCCACATGCTCATTTCATACATTAATGATATAATGTCTGTGACAAAAAGGTGATGTGCTAATGACTATCAGATTATATGCTCTTGTATATACGAACACGCAAAGCAATGTTGAATAGTACTGCAAATTGTAATCTGCAAACAAAATTTTTGACAATTATTTCTATTTCTATTCTATTTTTGCTATTCAGTTTTGCTGCAAAACATGTTGAGTGCCTGATGGTGTTATGTTACACAAAACTGCGCCGACTGTTCTGGTGGATCAATAATTTCTTTCTGTGATTGTGTAATGGTAGCCACTGTACAAATTTAGTTCAGATTCTAATCAATATGTTGTAATATCATGTCTCGCATATATGAATGAGAGGCATTTTGTACATTGATATTAGTCTATTGTTAGAACATTTGTCAACACAACTAATCATGCTTCATTGATGTTAAAATCAAAAAATCGTATTCAAAATAATTAGAAATAAAATATAAAAAGGGTTTGCTTGCGCTTCTCAGTTTTGTCATTCATGTATATAAAACTTTTCTTCGCTGTTTTAACTGGTTTTATAATTTTGATCGTTTTGTGTCTCAAATCAACATGGAAGTTATATACGATATAAAAAAGTTCACTATTTCACTAGGAAACCCATGTTTGACTTGCAGCTTCTAGTTGGGGGGAGCTCAGACATATTCTAACATATCTCAACATAACACAGCAAACATATCTCCACAGCAACACTGAAGCTTAACTGGAAATGCATTGATTCCATTTATGATACTTCAAATGGGGCCAAGACCATTTCTTATATTGAATGTGGTAATGATCAAACTTGGCCGTGCATTTTTATAGTGTACTGTGATATGCAGAGAATGAATCAAACTGATTAAAACACAACTCCTTAATTGAGGTTTTTTCACATCAAAAAATTTCAAAAGCTAATTTTGCAATTTTTCTCTTGTGAAGACATATTGAATTTGATTTAACTATTCCAGCTTTTACCTAGTCTGAAGTTCTGAACCCAGAATTTATGTTTATCAATTTCCACATCATAAATTATAGGGAATAGGATAAATGCAGTTTACAATTATACAAAGTTGCAACAAAATTCCATATAATTTTTGCATGATATCATGATATAGAAAGTAGGTCATTGCTAAAACATGCCCTTTGTCAGATGGTTCAAATGATACCTTGCCACGTAAGGTAGACTTCAATTTGTTAATTTCCCATTCATTATACTAATGTTATAGGATTATCCTCTAGCTGTCAATGTGTAATTATCTTGTCAATTAATATTATGTGCATAATCTAAATTACCAATGAAGGGATTCCACGTTACGAATCTAAATGGTACTGGTGTAAAATGGATAATTATTACCTTATAGTGTGTATTAGTATTATAGTAGAATGATATTGTAATTTAGATATCTGCTTACAAAAGCTTCTGTATATTCAAAGTCATATATACTAAGCTACTAAATAGTCACTATTGATATATATTATTTAAAGCATGTTTTTCTAGGACCAATGTTCCTGCTTCTTAAAATTTCATACAAATATCGCTATATGGGTGCAGTGCGGTCTGTAATTTATATTTATACAAATTGCTCAAGATATTTTGGGATAGGGTGACAGAAATATGAGTTTTGTCAAAAGCTTAACAATGGATATATTTATTAAAATACTCAAAATTGGAATAAATTGTTTAGAAAAATAAAATATGCCATACAAGATTGTTCTATTATTCGTAGCATTTCATGGAAAAGTTTGAAGCTCAACTCACAAGTACCTAATACTTGGAACAATCATTTATATTTATCTCCAAATCTTTCGATACCCGCATATTTATTTTTAATCATGTCTATAGTATAAATAGCCTTTAAGTTTGTACGTAATCACTATGTAGCAAACTGATTTGGCTCTGTCGCAGTGATGCATTGTTTACCACCATTGTATGTCATGATGGGATGCTATCAAAAGTATGCAAATGTTGGGTTCAAATGAATGTTTTAAATATTTCTGTCTAAATTCGTCATATAACAAGGCAAACTTAGATGGAACATTGGTATTTATTGGTATAGTTTGGTATTTTGATTGAAATTTATTCTGATATCAGTGACGTCCAACTGTTTATCAGTATGGGCCAGAACATAAAATTATGGTGCCGTCGAGGACGAACCATCAAAATATCAATAGCTATCATAACAATCTGATTGTTTTTTAAATTAGTGTTGCTTGATATTGCATTTCTTTATTACTGTTATAGCACTTTGGCAAATTAACCAAACCACATTTTGGTTGTGTTTAACAAAAAAGTATTAGATATCAGTATCACACATGGTAGGCCTATATTCAGAAACCATTTATGCAACTTGACTGTTTGTTTCAGTTCTGATTTCATATCTTTTATCTCAATGTAGAATAAGTCTAGTTCAGCAGTTGTATCCAAATAGTCATAATAATCTCCTGTTTTTGTGTTTTTAGAGCAATATCAAACTACCTCAGTGGAGAACCATTTACTGAGTTTACGGAAAGCATGTATTTTTCAAGATTTTTACAATGGAAATTTTTAGAAAGGTAACTTTTTTTGTCAGTTTTGAGGCTATTTACCGATAGTTGTATGGAATTTGAACCAGGTTCATTCGAATATTATAGAAAAACAGGATTTTCAGTTACGCTGTATAAGTGTAATACAAAATGTAAAATAGTATCGTTGTTAGTGGTTTCATCATAAAATTTCAGTATATTCAAAACAGTATACACTCCAGTTCACATCACCTTCACCAGTGAATAGATTGAACAATAATCAAAACCTAATTTAAAATCCTGTTAATATAATATACATACAAAAGTGCAATATCATTCAACCTTGGGATTTATTCTTCAGGGAGAAAGTTTTTTTTGTTTAATCAAAGATATTTTATAACTTTATTCTATATTTGCAGACAACCAGTCACAAAAAATACTTTCCGGCAATATAGAGTCCTTGGAAAGGGCGGGTTCGGCGAGGTAGGTCCTTCTTATCTTTTTTTCTCCACAGTTTAAACAATGTTTATTTTTATAATCCTTTGGCTCTGACTTTGTTTGCTGTATGACGTTGATTTCATTCATCGTAATATTTTTATGTCATTTTACCATACCAAAATGACGCACGAACGGATATATTGTCGTGTAAACAAACAGAGTCTCGCTCAAACAATTTTGATTAGGGCTTATCTGATTTAACGCCTGCTATAATGATGTTTTAATACATTGATGGTGTCCAGATTTTTGACGAAATAATTTTGTTTTTACGTATATCAAACATAATAGCGTTAGAAGGGTAAATTTATTGATTAGTAGAAAATCATTTGTGGAGATTTTTAAGTTTTCTAGTCTCGATCATCTTGTTGATAAAAACTGTCATTTCAACTGGGAAGTATTTATACTTGGTTCTTGTGCTCCCTTTATTATTTGACTATTTTTTGTCTAATATGATATGCAGACACATTGTGCCTTGGGGCCTTTATACTTCATCAACCTCCTATATTATCTTTAGCATAATTTAATATCTCGCCCTAATTAACTGTCACGTTTGATGGAAATTGTTCTGCTCGTCTGAATAGGGTAATTTCTCTTCGATTGTCATTTGAGGGAATGGAAAGTTTTTTTCTTACTTATATAGGTCTGCGCTTGTCAAGTTCGAAGCACAGGAAAGATGTATGCATGCAAACGCTTGGAAAAGAAAAGGATAAAAAAGAGAAAGGGAGAAGCGATGGCATTAAATGAAAAACAAATCTTGGAATCGGTTAACAGTAGGTTTGTGGTAAGTATCGGATGCTTGCACATCTATCAATATGAGACAACTATACTTTAGGTGAATCATTTCTGATGCATCGTTTCCTTGGGATTTTTTGTATTTAATATACACATTTTTTGTATTTAATATACACGCGTTTCTCTTCCTGTGTGCTGGATCTATCAGTTTCAGCTTCTTCTGATCTTTTCTTTATCACACGATTATCTCTATTACTTGGTCTGGGATGTAACAAATTGGGCGCTCCAGAAGTGTGTGTACCAATAAACTAATTTTGTACCAATTTACCAATAACTAATTTTGTTCGCCTACTTTATATCAAGTTTTGTAAGGGGACTGAAGCCTATTGGCAGGGGGTATATTCACTTGGGTAACACAGATAGTCCCTGAACTCATATTAGAAGTAAAGTAAGGAAATTCGGAATAAAATTAGAACCTAATTCTAACCTGGTATACACACTACGGGAATACCACAAAATGTGTGATTTACTCTGGACCAGAAGGTTTCTGCACCTTAATACCGTAGTGCAACTCCATATACAAGTAACAAGTAGCCTAACTTTGCTTTGTTCAGAGGGAAAATGTCTGTTCTGATTTTAAGTTTTTTTATTACAGGTCAGTTTGGGTTATGCATACGAGTCGAAAGATGCCTTAAATCTAGTTCTAACAATTATGAATGGAGGAGATCTCAAATTCCATATTCATAATATGGGCGAGCCAGGTGTCAATATGGAACGAACTATTTTCTACGCAGCAGAAATTACTTGTGGGCTTCAAGACTTACACAAAAATAGAATAGTTTACAGGTATGTTACATTTATTTCAGTTGGTAAAATGGGGTCATCTGTGAAAGAACTCCTTTTCGGTCTGTTGAATTTCTGTCAACGTGGATATTTTATCATAAATGTTACAAATCGTTTAAAAATTGCATTCGGAGGAATGTTACGTTTGACATAATATGATATTGCTGTTTCCCGAACTGGTAATCAATACCTTGTCTTTTTTTGTTACCACAATTTCTACATAAAAAAATAATCTTCAAATTTGAGAATTGGAAAAATTATAAAAAAGAATTCTCAAAATGAATTGATCAGAATAAAACATTATTATACATTTTGGAAAAAATGTTGGCACTCCTGGTTTTACATTTGTATTTTAAATTTGTAATTTTCCAGATAAAGTGTGAACATTGGACTATTGCTAACTAGGTTTATAATTGTCACTTTGTTATGATAATGATCCTGTGTATGAGAGTTTGAAATACTAACATGTCTTCATCACATAATAATTTGCCTATATGGTGTTGAAATTATCGCTATGAAAATCTGTCAAACTTTTGTATATATCTTATTTTAAAATTCCTCTTTTTGTTTCAGGGATTTGAAGCCTGAAAATATTCTATTAGACGATCACGGTATGAATTTTAACAATTTTGTTTTTTGCAACTCCTTGGATTTTCTTATTTCACATGTGCGTCATTCTATACCTTCCAAACAACAAATATTTTTATTTATTGTCATTTGAACACAAATATACATACAATACAAGCTGTGATATTTTTGTTTTCAATTTATATTAAAACTAATTCACTCCCTACAGGTCACATACGAATTTCTGATCTTGGTCTAGCAATAAAAATTCCGTCAGGAGAGAAAATCCGTGGGCGCGTGGGAACTGTTGGCTACATGGGTAAGATTATTTGTTTGTTTTTCTTTATACATATTGAATATGTTTCATGTTGAAATTGCTTTTTTGCACTCCTTAATTCTACTCAGAACATAATTTCACATATGATACTTCCTTGATTTTGTACATATTTATACCATCTACATGCGTTCGAGCATATTTAATGTAAATGCGAATTCAACTAATTTTACTAACGAATCAATAAATTTCGTCATCTATATCCCAGAGAAATATTTTTTAAATAAAATAATTCTTTTGATATTGAGTTTGATTATTAAACTGGATTTAACCAACATCCCTGATTGAAATGGTTTATTGTGTCATAAAACAATTTTCAAATCTACGTAGACAGGGTTTGGTAAATTTGGGTAAATTTTTCATTTACTCAACCAAATAATAAAAGTGTGAGTTATTTCTGCCTGTTTTTACCGTTCTCAAAGGTAATTTGTTCAGTCTGCGAGTCTTGTTTTGTTATCATTATAAAATTCCAGTCGGATCATTGTGGTAAATCTACTCGAAACAAAATGTTTTCCTTCTATCTCACACACATATGTTCATTTGTCAAATTCTGATTGAAATATTTTATTCGGCTGCTAGAAATTATTCCCAAAGCCTAATCCACTGGTGGTTACTGCCGAAGTGATGCACTCGACATCAATGACCAATGTTGAACTGGTGTTACCTATATAAATTATTGTTAATAAGAAATTGGTCTTCATCAAGTTATGTTCATTAATCACTAACAAATGTAGACTCTGGTAAATAGGTCAACTTTAGATAATTTTAGCCATTTATTATTGAAATATTTTTGCCATCCTGAATCTAGTAGTTTCGATTCTGTTCTTTTTTAAAGTTTTTTGCTTTATTTATTGTGTATGTTGTTAGAAATTGAATGATAAATATCAGTAGTAATAGCAATATAGTTCACAGTGTCATTGTTCGAGTGAAATCAGAATTATTCTATTCACATGAATCATTGTACGAAAGAGGTCAAATGTGATTCAAATTTTAACCCTTCTTCACCTGCTTTAGTGAGGGCTTAATTAGTGGAAGATAATCTTTCACAGTAATGTTGCGTTGTCTTTATTCTGCAAAACAGTTGCCGAATGGGCCATGTTCGAATGATATGCACAGTGAAACTATTCAAATCTCTATATCATTTGCATGAAATTTATAAACTGATATCTGCAAATGTCAAACCACATAGTAATGAAAAATGTTATCATTTACGTAATTTGGTGCGGGGGAATGATTATCTAGATACAAATGTTTTGTGAAACATTTTTGGTTTAGAAATTTAATTAAAAAAATATAATTTAATAAATTAAGGATTCATTAATAACTGTTTTGACAGAATTTTAATATTATTTGATGGTGAGGTCAATGATGACGTGTGTACATACTACCTACTTAACCTTACTAATGTATATTGGGTGTTTTCGGAATGTACTTGAAATAAAATTTCAATATATTATGTCTGTAATCCTAAATTTGTTAAAATTTCAAAATTAAAGATGAGCCCCTTGTAATTTTTTTAATGATTCCCGGTCTTGTGCA
Source organism: Styela clava (assembly GCF_964204865.1). NCBI lineage: Eukaryota > Metazoa > Chordata > Ascidiacea > Stolidobranchia > Styelidae > Styela > Styela clava. The sequence goes on along the minus strand of NC_135258.1, from coordinate 21,000,171 downwards.
CTAAAACAAAACATTAAAAGATCACAACAAAAAATTAATGGGCCGTATAGTGAAGCGAACAAAAGAATATAAAGCACTACTCTAATGACATGTGTGACATCCAGTCTGTTTCAATATTTAGTAAACTGCAAAAGAGCAGTGTCAGCTACAGCTCTGCAGTTAGTAAACTTGTGTTGGCATGAATTGAACTTTCTCTGTGATATCACAGGCCCACAGCTGTTCTAGACCAAAATTACCCCAGAATGATTCTGCCTATGAGATATTTCATAAGCATAACATTATTAAATTAATAGATCATTTTACGCTACTCTACCACATATTCAATATTATATTTTGAATATCCTTATATCAAATGACTCCACTTTGAGTGGAACTGCTACATGTGTTTTCATGTTTATTATTGAGTGTGAAAAAAATAATCCTGAATATTGTAAAATTATGAAGCTGTGGTCTTTCATTTTTTAAAGATTATATTGATATATTATTGATTCATCAGAGACTCGTGGACCAATCACATGATTTTTTTATGTTTATTTGGGTGATAGTTAAATTCCAATGCCTTGGAAGTACATTCACCTAAGTTCATTTTTATGGTTTATATTTCTTCGTCAGCCGTATGGTTTTGTCAATAATAGGGAAGACTGTCTCATGAATTATATATTAGTCAGATGACGTTTCATTTCTCGTCATAAAACCACAGTGCCAAAAAAAGGTTTAGTATTACAGGTCAAACTTGGGCTAGAGAAGACATTTATTTTCTTGTTTATCTATTCAATACAAATCTCAATGTCAATGTTATTAAAACAAATAATCCTGAATTTTAATCAGTTTAATTTAATAAATGAGGTAAACTTATTCAACACTTGAACTTGTTGCTTGTGTATGATTGTACATGAAAGTTTCAGTAATCTTGGACGCTTTGCTCGAATATGTTATCTCTAGAAGAGTGATTCCCCAACTTGGCATAATCATCCCTAAAGGGGTAATTTATCATTTTCAAGGGGGTTATTCACTCACAGTCTCAACAATTTTTTTCTTTTTTCATGATTGACATATATCACTCACAGTCTCAACAATTTTTTTCTTTTTTTATGATTGACATATATATATATATATGAAACTCTATTTAATAATACAGAAGATATTAAATAATAAAATTGATAATACTTTTAATGGGACGCATGTGCATTGCATATTATCACACAAAATATCCGGATCTTGGCTCTATTTCGGTGATGCTGGGCTGTAGTACTGGTTCAAAATTTTCCAAATTTGGTTGATATTTTGTTTTGACATAAATTAGTGTCAAAAAAGATTTTATCGCGACCCACTGGGGGCTGGATGATACCCCCAGTTTGAAGATCCCTTCTTTAGTTTATAAATTCTAATGTTATGGTTGCTAATAATTTGACATATTGAGGGATTTTATTTGTATGAGAGGGGTAATTTGGCAATTCCATTTGATGGTAATATTAAAAAGTTGGAAAAGCACTTCTGTAGAATATATCATTAATGGCCTGGGTTCATGTTTTAGACAGTCGCTGCTGTCTGAATTGAACATAGTTTAAACTTTCCTCTCATTGTATATTTCAGCACCCGAAGTGGTGAAAAATGAAAAATATGAAATGAGCCCAGACTGGTGGGGGTTAGGATGTATAATCTATGAAATGATCTCGGGACAATCACCTTTTCGACAAAGAAAAGAAAAAGTCAAGCGTGAGGAAGTCGATCGTCGAGTCAAAGAAGACACTGAAGTATACACAGATAAATTTCCTGAAGACGCTAGGTCAATATGTTCAATGGTAAGTTTGGGAGTAAATATTGTTTCTGGTCTTTTTGTTAAAACAGGTAGTTGAAAAAAGTATAATATGAATATAATATAAATAAATTTTGTGAATTTTTGGCTTCGTTGGTATACTTGTTTCTTATTTTAGTTTATATGAATAAAAAAACTAAAACACCTATTATTTTTTAAATTTTGTTCCTATGCAGCTTTTAAAGAAGGACATCAGTGAACGATTAGGTTGTAGGAACACAAGCTGCGCTGAAGATGTGAAAGTTCATCCATTTTTCCGTAACATCAATTTCAAGAGGTTAGAAGCTGGAGCACAACCATTCGGAAATCCACCATTCACAAAAGTACCCTTCGAACCAGATGTAAGTAATTTTTTCATATTTTTTACAATTCAATATCACATTCTTATCGTGATAGTAGTTGATTCGTATGCCCTGTTTCCTTTTGTTTTTGTATCAAAGAACTTACTGATTGTATGGTATAACAGTGAAAAATTAATATGCTAACGCAGGGGCGCACAATCTGCATCAGTAAGCCCACATGCGTCCGGCGAAAAAGGAATCTGCGGACGTGCTGATGTGTGTTTGAGTTCCAAAATAAGCACAAGGCAAGAATACCTACGACGGCATAAGTAAAAAAATCATATAGAAATTAGGTAATTTCATTGTGGCGGCATTGACCTTCTCGCCTATTCTTATAAATTTTTGTGGCTTTACCATCTGGTATAGATCTCCCAGAAAGGTATTGTTCTGGTAAGGGAATTCATGTTTGAGAGTGTTAGAGCATGGATGTTGCAAAAAATCAATTTGCTAATGGAAACAAAACATTAAAGGTTGTAAGCATTGCTCCATGTCGCTTATGTGATAAAGAATATTGTCAGTGTGATTGAATACGGCAATCGCGCGTGCTGAATCTAACACATGACTCTCATCGACATCATATGGACCTGCACACGGCTTTAGCGAAAAGCCGGAGACTTTAATTTCTTGATAAGCCTAATGCACAGCAACAGCCTACTGATTTCAACATTTTTGTAAATATAGAAAAAGTCATTTAAAAAGTGTTAGGCGCAAGACTATGAGATACACCCAAAAAGAGCAATTCTTTAATTGAACATACCTAACTCATGAAAGATCTTAAAATCACTGCTGGCTGTAGTCATTTTACAGGAACGAATTGGGCCCGGCTATGGTACAAAGGTTGTAAACCTCCTTCCTAGCGAATAATAAAACATCTGATTTGGTTCAATGAATTCTTGAATAGTAATTTAATTTACATTTAATCAGCAAAATTGTTGGTACAACTTTTTATTTTATTTTATTTTCACTCAAGTAAATGATGGATTTGCAGAATTTCCTTTTTTCAATTATTTTTTTATATTGCAAAATTATTACATATCCAGTTGAACTGTAAATATGTACATTATACGTCCGTAAAAATGAATAGCGAAAGTTTTTTTTTATTGGAAACAATAAATTTCTTGCAAATTGCTGTACACACGTAGTTTGATGTTTTCAACCAATCGAAGCAAGAAATAAATTTCATGCCAAATTGAACTCAAATTTTTGTATGTATGTATTTTTATCCATAATATTTCATTTAAATTTTAATATACATGAAGCAAACAATTTGTTTGAATGGTTATTTTTAACTGTTGTATGGAAAATCTTGTTGATATTCCACCCGTCCCTGTTCAGATTGATCAAAAATATATTTCACTCTGTCAAAAATCCAAACCATGTGCTGTTGTGCTTTTTATATTATACTATTTCTTGATGTTCGTGAGAGATACATACAATGAAATACAATTGATATAATTTGACCTTTGATGCGGTAAATCTGGGAATGAAATATTTAGTGTGACCAATGTGGATGTTGAATACAAACAGTCTTCTGAGAAAAGAATAAATTATTAATATTAACTCTATAATCGTATTTATTCTGGTCTACAGGTTCTCAGTGATTTTCCCATTCCTATTCAAAATGCCTCGACATACCAAGACAAAAAATTTATAATTGTAAAAGTTTTGATTAGTGAACTGCAAATGATAATATTTTACAAAATAAATTGTTAATTTTTATTTTATTTCATTATTTTCGACATAAAATAATAATCACTATATTATGTAAAATGATATGATTGAAAACATTGTCTATCTTATCTATTCTGGTAAGGATAGGGAATTGAATTTTTATTATGGGGGGAGGAAACCCCATAAGACGACCTAATCATAAGACGTTCTGCTTCTCGTCATGTCTGGTATGAGATTAGTTAGCCAGTTATCTGTTTCAGATGCATGGTTTACAAACAAAAGTACACATTTTTAAATAGTAGTTGGTTAGCGTAGTTAATAGGCATTCATTAATTATTTTAATCATTCTTTTTAGCCAAGGGCAGTCTACGCAAAAGATGTGCTTGATATTGAACAGTTCTCAACTGTAAAAGGAGTCACAATAGAGCAGAAAGATAATGATTTTTATAGGAAGTTTGCCACAGGATCAGTTCCTATACCATGGCAAAGAGAGGTATGTTTCAATTTAATAGTATGCATTCCCTGGATAAATCAATAGGTGAGGATTAATCTCAATTAGCTCATACTGTAATAATAATATTAAACATAAAAACCATAGTTTTTATTATAGTATGTGTGATTAGTTGAGGCTGAAGATTATTTTTTTCATTAATAAAACGAATATGTGATTTAATCTGTCCAGCATTGCAATGCATTTAAATAAAATATAGATCGATTCTGTAGGCTATAGCACATTTTTGATTTTAGGAAAATTTTTGATGATTGACCTAACCAACGCCTAATGTATTCTCGAGATATGAATGAAATATGTGGTCTAGCTGACCATCTGTTTGTTCATTTGATCACAACTATTATATCTCTTATACTTAGATATATAAAAAAAGATACTCCCGTAGTAGGTATACCAGGTTAGGGTTAGGCCATTCAATTTTCCTTATTTTAGTTCTATTACGAGTTCGGGAACTGTCTGTAGTAGCCAAGTGAATATACCCCCTGACGATAGGTTTCAGTCCTTTCACACAACTTGATGTAAAATAGGCAAACAAAATTAGTTATCTCCATGTTGGTACACACACTTCTGGAGTGCCTAAATAACTAATTATCATTAAAGAGAATATTTTTCATATTTCAGATGCAAGAAACTAATGTTTATGAGGATTTAAACGTGTGGGGACCAGACAACACTCCCACACTTGATTTAATACCATATGATCAGCAACATAATCCGAATAAAAAAGGATTCTTTGGCAGATTATTTAGCAGACAGGTATGTCTCGTTACTTTTTGAACCTATGGTACCTAAATCAGAACAAGCATGATCCTTTGTTAAATTTCTATACTTTGAAATCATTTTACAACTGGTCATGATTGATCTAAGCATGTTGGGTGTTTGTTTGGTTGGGTGATTTGAACATAATATGGAACCATTTCGCCAATAAATTTTCAAATTTGGGAAAAATATAAATCATGCCTTTGACGCTATTTGAGTGATTTGAATACTCATGTTTATTGGGCAATAATATTCTGTTCATATCAAAATATTTTACTGTGCATTGCTAGTTGGTCAAGTTAGTTGGTGTGACTGGCGCTTCTCCTTACAAATCTGAAGGATTTTTTAATTTTTAGAATTAGTCACAAATTAGAGATTTTTACCTTTTGTACTCAATGTAATGATGCTGTTTTGATTGTTCATTTCAGTTTAAAAAAATTTTTTTTTAATAAATTATATTCGATCTCCTAATCAGAATGTTCACAACCTGGCATGTTTTGGTAGGATAAGTGTTGATTCCTCAATAGCCATCAAGATTATCTTTTCTATAAGTGAACTGTAACCAAATCATTATGCCATCACATGCCCCGATTTTGGCTAGAAAGCATATTGATGACGATGACTTAATAAATTGACAGGATGCTAATCTAGAAAAACACTATTGTGACGAAAACATGAGTAATAATCTCTAACATATATTGATATGCATGTAATGTACTGACTGTTTGAAGTGGTTTAATATCTTAGAGCATATTTCTTGTTAGTGAATGGTTTTATATTTCTAGTTTTGCCTGTCATAGGGTGTTCAGTATCTGGACAGTTTGGGTTATGTATGATCTATTTTCATGCTCTATTTTTTTTCGAGTGAGATGGCAATCATGCACATTGCAAGCTGATCATTGGAACAATTGCTTTTAATTATTATCATTTATGATGGAATACATGATTTTTGCATGTTTTTTATTGAAATACTCCTAAGAGATTACAGGTTACTGCTTTGTTTAATTAAAAATTTTCCTTTTTTCCATTCATCCCTGATCCTCAACTAATCCCTCTGCACTTTCATCCTAATTTTTTTCCCATTTCTAATGATTTGAAATTCATTTTTCCCCACTCAATAGTCATGTTGCGGCGGTGAGTCATGACATTCAGTCACAACAAGAAAAATTGTGCCTACAGCTCCCGGATGAAGATGGTCTGGAGCAATGGCTTGTTGTCTGGAACATCTCTATTCCTGTTCTTCAAAAGAAGCTGCTTTCGAACTGATTCGCCAGTGATGGATATTTATCAGTCGATCCCTCTGTTGCATGATAATTTGACTCTATATATTTATATAGACTACTCTATGCATGCTATGCAAAAAAGAGTTCATTGATTCTTCATTGGCAGTTCCATTCTCATTTGATAAACTCAGCATGAGCTTCGATTAAGACTTTTGTTTAACCCCATCCATCGAATATCCAATTCGGATTGCCAGCATGCTTTTGGGATATGTATTATTGTAAAACTGTCGGTGAATTGTGTGGCTTTCTGATAGCGTTACACACACTTATCCATTGATCCCAATCTTGATCTTTTTTTCTTTCCTTTTCACCTTTATCCGTTGTTCCCTCTTACCCGTTTTCTACACCTTATGCAGCCATCGAAACGTGAAAAAAAGTTGTCATCTGTGAGAGAAGCAAGGTGACGAGAATCCTGTTGGGCTGAAATGGATCCTGGCCCGAATTGATAAAATACAATGTCGCTTTCCAGGCATCAACGACCGAATCTGCTAAGGCGACAGAAAAGGATTGACTCAATGGCCGTCGTCGCGATTTGTAGCCCCTCGTCGAAAATCGATTGGTGATCCTTATAATACCTCTGTGCGAAGAATCTGCAACAATTCAAACTTTTACACAAGCCTGATGCATTTTATTTTAGCAGGGTGGAATCAGTTTCATAATCCATTTCCGGCCAGGGCTATTTGTGGTCAAAACAATAACTATTAAAACCACAAAAAGGAACCAGTCTGTGTGTGTATGTGTGAATGGAACCCTGCAGCATCGTTGTCCATATTTTTGTCCCCAAATTTTTTCTTCCGTTTTGTATTATTTTCTCAATTTTTTATGGTTGATGTATCTTTTATTATTATTAGCATCATTGCGTTATATACATAGGAAAATACTGTTGGACTGATATGTGCGTAGCGTCGCTTCATTGCTAATTTGTGATGCCACGAGCGAATTCCGTGACTTATTTTACTTCTTGTTGTTATTTATTGCCGTTACTTGCATCTTGCGTTAGAACGACCCGTTCCTTCAACCGCATACCAAAGTATAAAATGATTTTTTTGCTCTTGTTGTCAATTTTCTTTTTTATTTTGGCCTTTATTATTCGATCTGTTGTGATTTCTGGTCGTTATTTTTATTTGTTTTTCAAAAAGGTATAATTTTCATGCAAAAGCGATTCTCATGACGTGCTATACTTAATTAATACACAACAAAAAATTCGAATCGATATTTTTTTTTTCCAAAAAAATTTGAAGTTGTTAGCGTTTATTAGGAGATTTCTTTTATCTCGCCATTTCAAGATGTATCAATATATTTAAATCCCTGATTTCGATTGAAATACTTGTTTTCCACAGCATGGACGTACAATAATTCGATTGTACAAGCATGATTTATCGCCCGGCTTTGCTTGAAAAAACCCAATATACACTCCGCCCCAACATCAATACCTCTATCGATCGTCTCATCTAAAATTTATGATACGTCAGTGTTCCCATTCTATGTTATCATATTCAAAGGGAACACTTAATTTTGCCATGTAGATTCAGAGAAAAAGACCTGAAATAGTATATTTTGTACTGAAAGGTCATAATATTGATTTCATTCGTCTAAAAACTCGATCACTAACCGCCGGCGCCGTGAATGACAATAGATACCCTGACTGTCATCGATTATGTGACTAGATACATACGGACACCGTTTGCTTTGGCACATAATCCTATTTTAGATCAGGTGAGACAAAATGACTCGTTACACATTTCCGACACTTCTAATTTGGTGGATTTCATTAATTTGTTATTCACGTTGCATGGTATAAACTTTTATGAATAGTTTTATTTTAATTCAACATCTATTGGCCTGCAATCTTGGATATCGGATACTGATTATATATATATATGATTTTTATTATTGGCATACTGGTCTTGAATCAACAACCCTTAAACGCGGTTTCCATGTCATGAGATAAAAGTGAAACTACCAATATCTATCATGTCTTTGTATTATTTTATTCTTTCTACTTTATTCATTGATTGGTCGCATGTTGGGAATATGGCTATAGGATCATGCTGTTATATTTTGTTTTATAATTCACTTTACACCAACTGAGTATGGTTCAATATATCATTCATTAAATTTATCACATTTGCAATATCGCCATCGGCAAACAATATTTTCAATTTCCTCTCGGTTTATGGCCCAACGTGGGGTCCTTGGTACAATTTCATATTATATTACGTGCCCTATCTTGCCCATTGTGACGATGCGTCCGTGCGTTAGTTAGTATTGTGTGCGTCGAGGGAAATCGTTTTGAGTTTTCTTATCAATTCACGCAATTCGAGACCAGCTCGTTATTTGTTTTTATTTCTATATTCTCCGGTTATACCGCTTGTTTCCGTCACTATCATGTCAAAATGATGGCAATTATTCACAAGATTATTCAACTAAATACAAAAATATAAATGAAACTGTTGGTAAAACTGTAAAGGCAACACATAATTTGAAATAAATTTCGAGTTATCTATCCATAACTTAACAATTTTTAAATACATCAGAGGTTGCGTTTTCTTCCCAAAGTTTTCCATCAATATCCTTGCTCGTATTTTTGTGTACAGATCAACAATCACAACTTGTGTTATTTGCTGTAATGGCCCTACCTTTATAATGCTTTTTATTGTATTTATGTTTTTTATGCTGGCATATGCTCAAAATGACTTTCAATTTACTTACTTTGGGGCAAGGCATTAATCTCATTCGGCTGTTGGCAATCAAAATTATGACTTGATATGGATTGATACATCTTTACACGAATATCTGATTAATTTTCCCGCAGGATTGGCCCGCTCACCCAGGCGTTCATAAAACAGTATTTATTTTGCATTTATGTTACTGAATAAGCGCTATTTTTAATTGCTATTTTAAACTTCATTCGAGCCGAAAATATATGTGTTACTGATTATATTATCAGTTCGGTTCGCTTCAACTTCATTCTATCGGTGGTGTCCCTTGTATATCCAACTCTGCACAATAGCACCAACCTGGGCGATTTTGGCAAAAGATTTTAATTTTGTTTTAATAATAGTAAAGAATATCCCCTTTCTCCATATTCTTCGTTTTTTTTTATTTGTTATTGAAATAAAATAGTATACGGAGAAATAAAATGACGTTGCAGTGTGCTTTGTATTTTTTATTCACATTAGCTAAAATATTCGAACGTGGTTTGTTCATGGTTAGCTTGTTGTGGACCGATGTGTTGAAGTTTAGCCTTAAAATGCGGCCGTGATCATGTAACGGCCTTGTCAATCCTACTGTATCCTCTCATCAACGTTCCAGTCCAAAGTGCATTTGGCTGTCGCGTCGAAATTTTGACTGCGCACGCCACCTGGAGTATATGAAATTCTAGAGAGTGATGCCATAACATTTTCTGGTATGCCTAATATGGAAGGAAATCAACTATCTGGCGTACGTATTGCGTATAGTCATGTTCGTCGTATCATTTATATTTTTTTCACGGAAATGTTCCGACACCATAAACATGACTGAACTGACATTTCGGATATAATAGTTACATCTCACTACGTGCTATATGGTTATGCATGTGACCCAGATTTCTTGCATAGCGATTGGCAAACGGCTTCTATCCACGCCAACTCTGTCTGCCGGTTAATCTGATTAAGAACTGTTAATATGGCAGGATTTCATAAACTGCGTCCCCTACAAAACTAGATTGAGAATCGACGCTGAAAACCCCGAAAATGAAATTTGAATGCGCCTTGCCACATCCGATGATTTCTCGATTACGTCAATCTATTTTTTCAACGGTTTCGTGTATTTTTCAATTGCATTAATGCTTAATGTTGTAATAAGAGTGGTGTAGCTTGGATCTTATCAGCTGCGTTACATAACATTAAACTGTAAAGACTAAAGTAAAGATATGTCCACCAGGCTTGTTCAGCCGAGGCCACATTGAATCGCGAATCCTAATTGAAATCGTTTATTTGCTACCCATGACCATACGAGAAGTCCAGTGATTTTCAGCCGATGTTCCGTGCGGGATCTTCAGGTGTTCCGCGCAAAATTGTTAGTTCGTCTTTTTTATTTTTTTTCTGAGGCATATTTCATGATAATGAGTTAAAATCCGTAGGCACGTATTTGGTTTCAAGTCGAACTGTCTATTCACGACCACCGAAGATGTAACGTTACAGCTCAGAGCCCCAAATCCGTTTTTCTTGGTATGTGGGAATGAGTTGCGCAGTGTGTGTCATGGTTCCTGCAAAGCTGTAAATCACCTTTCTCTTAAAAATTAGGAATATTTCATTCGGTTTCTTCAGATCAAGTGAATTTTCTGAAACAAGTAACTACGCTACTAAAATCTAAATACTTTGAACCGGTAGCCAAGAAAAATTCCCACCCTCTGATGCTAGAGAGGTAATCCTATAAATTTGTAAGATCATTATTAAATGAAATGCACAATCCCAATCTAAAAAAGCAAATGGAGGAAATTTTTGTCTCCGACGACACAGTCGCCAGAGGGATTGAAGACATGTCTGCGGACATCGAAAAATACGTATCAACGAGAAGCTTGCGCTATCAATTGATAAGTTCGTGGACACGATCAATTACTAGCAATTGTTAGACTTGTTTATGAAAACGGCATCAGAAAATCCCTTTTTATAAGAATTTACATAAAATAAACGTCCAGAGTAGAAAATTTTTCGAATTACATCAAATTATCTCAAACGCGGATGGTTGGATGAAAACTGTAAAAGTATTTTCAAAGGATGAATAGAGTCTATGATGGGAACCTACAGTGGCTTTGTTAGTAGAGTTAAAAAAAAACTGGTGTTGTGATTACCCACCCACCCACTGGAGAGGTGCTGTTAGCAAAGACGTTACCTGCAAAGTTAACTATTGTGTTTAATTTTGTTGTGACCGCGGTTAAGTACATATAGGTCGTGAGCTCTAAATAGCATACTTGAATCTTTATGCGAAGAAATAGGTGCAGACTACACAACTTTGGAGTGTTGACTATGACGAGGAAAACTTTTAGCAGCGTTTATGGAGTACAAAGTGAAATGAAAGTGTTTCGACAAGTGAAAAGTTTGGTGAAGTTGAGCTAAGGTAAAATGATGAATTGTGGTGGGGAAGATTGAGACACTTTTTCTTTTGCATATTTGAGCCGTTAATTCTGCATATTCACTTAAGTTGGCGGGACTAATGCAGAGAGGGGTAAATGTAGTTTTTATTCAGCGACTAAGAAATTCCCTTGCAACCAAAATGCTTCGAAAAACGTCTGTCAAGTGTCCCACTGTACCCCACTTGTGGGGCACATTCGGACAGACCCTGGGGCACAATGGGTCAGTCTGTCGAAATTCAACGAAGTATGCCTTTAAAAATAAGCAATTAATCAGCATAATCGTCTGAAGAACAAGGAGACTTCAAATTTGAAGATTTAATATTTTTAAAATCAATGTTCAACTGAAATAGTTCAGATATTTTGACAAAAAATTTCGCAAACAAATTTGTATTATTTCCTTCCTCGAATCTAAATCTGGAAATATTATTGATTCTCGAATATATTCCATATTGGGCTATGGGTCGAAAGAAACCATGATATTTCACAGAATATAACGCATCTCTAGGTCTCTAAGCACTTATTGTATCAAACACTGTCGAATTGTGCCCTGTAGGGCATGTCCCACTGAACCCCGGTCCATTGTTCCCCATAGGAAACAAATATTTTCAGACCATCATACGGCAAAATTCGGAAGGCATATAGCATAAATGGTTGTTAGATGAATGTGATGTTACCGTATATTGCTATTTCGTAGATTGTCTCTGACTTGCAAGTCACCCGTTCACCCTTCAGCTTTAACGCCCACGTAAATGAAGATGCGTTAAAAATCTCTATATGTTTTTATTCGTAAATTTCCACAACACACAGAATATAAATCTTATAACATTTATTCAGACTAGCTTAGAATGATTTTCATCGTCTTCTCTCTCCATATCGAAAGATATCGGTGTCGTATTTATACGTTGATCATAAATCCAATTAAATGCTGTAAACGTGAGCTCGTGATTCACGTTATAAACAGAAATTCCTATTATCTCAACAAGGGTAATTAGGTACATCGTACGGATGGGAACTTAGATATAATTATTTCAATCAGTGCCAAAGGTCTTAGGAATATCAATTTTAATTTGATAATGACTGGGTGGAACCTGTTATGTTCTTAAAACTGGTGTAATTTGATTCCTACGAAAGTCTTTGTTCGAATTTTGGGAAAAATTAACTTTGTCATTATGATTTCAACATGAAATGGGGTACATTTGGGGGTTAGTTGCTATATTATCTCCCCATCTTACTAACTGGAAGTTTAAAGATTTGGCAAGTTTAAAGATTTGGCACCTCTAATAAATTGAAAATATATAGAAAAATACAATACACAATGTTAAAATTAATGATATAAGTAAAAAATATTTATATGTATATGATCTACAATGAGACAAGACATTGAAATAAAGAAGAGGTTATAGAAAAGGGTAAAAGTTGTAAATTAGAATTACAGAAGGATGGCGTATTTTTATTTCGAAATTTTGGTTTGGACGGTTAAAACATATTTTCAATTTGATGTATTTCGCCAAGTTAAAATGCTTATACTCGCTTTATCGCATTGTTACGATTTAGTAGACCTAGTTGGTCAATATATGCTTGTCCCATGTCGGGAAGAAAAAACGCATTTTTAAGTTTATGCCATCTCAGGGCTTTTTTGAAAAAATAACGCTTTTGGATACAATTTTTGTTTAACGAGCTTATTATATCACCGTTCTACATGACGGCTTTGTAAATAATTAAAAGTATGACTCGCTCGAATCTACTTTTAGAAAGCATTTTAATTCTAACGAAATCTATTTAATCGAAAAGAAATTCTAACCACAAATATTCAATAATATAAATCTCTTTAAAGGTATTTGAAATTAGAATATTCAAAGTTTTACCATTAATTAATTTATAAAAATTGAAAACCAAATGAAACGCCATGTATATTTAAGAAGACAAAGAAGTACTTTACCTTAGTAATAGTGGAAGAATGAAAAATGTCTGTCTCAATGAGGAGAAAAACCTGCAAATCACGAAACAAATTGTGGAATTACATGCTCCTGATCTGTATATCCATTAGGTAAGCGCGACAATTCCTCTCTCTATTATTCGGAATAGAGCGCGTAATTTACCGTAAAACAGTCCATATAGTTCATTGTTTTCAACAGTTCGTTTTTGATTAGGTTTTTCACCTCGAACATATATCATGTTCTAAAAGAGTTCATTTCGATCGATGTTCAATACAGTCCATATTCATGATTTTAACGTTTCCAGAGTCCGTTACCATAGTTCAACTGTTTTCAATTTAGATTATTGTCTTTTCATAATGTTTTTGATTATTTCGGCTTGTCAGCAATTTGATACTTCACTCGTTGTTCCAGGCAATTTGAATCTCCCCGACGTTCGTAAGTTGGTCGAATTTGCACGTATTGTAGAGACGGTTTCTCGGCACTTGTTGAAAGCTTTCGCTTGGTCCAATTGTTGCTTGTTGTCCGTTGATCTGATCCGTTTCAGAAGGTAAATTCAAGTCGGTTTTGTCACCATTTATAGCATATATATTGAGAAAACTCTGTTTGATTTTATTCTCAGATTTCCACGATACACAGAATATAAATCTTATAACATTTATTCAGACTAGCTTAGAATGATTTTCATCGTCTTCTCTCTCCATATCGAAAGATATCGGTGTCGTATTTATACGTTGATCATAAATCCAATTAAATGCTGTAAACGTGAGCTCGTGATTCACGTTATAAACAGAAATTCCTATTATCTCAACAAGGGTAATTAGGTACATCGTACGGATGGGAACTTAGATATAATTATTTCAATCAGTGCCAAAGGTCTTAGGAATATCAATTTTAATTTGATAATGACTGGGTGGAACCTGTTATGTTCTTAAAACTGGTGTAATTTGATTCCTACGAAAGTCTTTGTTCGAATTTTGGGAAAAATTAACTTTGTCATTATGATTTCAACATGAAATGGGGTACATTTGGGGGTTAGTTGCTATAGGCACATCCACTCGCCAACGTTATGAATATAGGGCGGATTGAAACATCGAACCGTGGACAGGATTGCGGATATAGTATCGGTGTGAGAGCTGATTTTCCACTGTGCCCCATGTCCCAACGTGCCCCACCTTCCCCTACAAGGTTGTGACTGAACAAGCAGAAAGAGATGAAAATCTTCTCACAAGCGAGCACAAAATACATCAGAGTGAAGTATTTTTTTTCACTGCTCATTTCCATTGTATATATATGAACTATAGCGAGAGTGTTAGCAGATACATTAACGATTGTCTTAATTCATTGATTTATCAATATTCATAAACGAGTTCCCGGAAGATCCGAAAGCTTGCTTCTAATTAATTACCGACCCTCCATTAGCGTTGCTCTGAACGTCTTCATGTGGTATGACGCAAGAATGTCCTCCTAACAAATTCATTCCAATTTCTGTTGATATTTTAGTGCGTGTGCTGGTTTTCTCAAAGATCATTCTAAGTGATTTTCCTTCCAGCTTGCGGAATCTATTCGAATGCAGTAGAATAAAACTAACAATTGATCATTTAAAAATCTACACATAAGAAAGAATAAAATAACAGTCTTCCTAGCACCGTTGCAATAATTTAGTACAAAAAACCTTGGTGAAGACATAAAACATAAATTTTGCAATAAAAGGCAGACCTTTATCACGCTTCAGTGATATATATATATATATATATACCATAAAAGTAGTGAGAGACGTAATTCACAGCGGACACTATGCCTTCAGAGAACTGCGACGTATTATGCATATATACACATGTTTCACGCACTGTCCAGTTCGTCATTTTAAGAGATGGAAATATCTTTTGATAATATACGTATCGTGGCGTAGGCTACTTTGTGTGCTTTTGGTTAACTATTGACCAGACTTCACAAATATATATAATTCACAAATATAATTGATGACGCCCTGTTATGTAGTATATATATATACACATACACATATACACAGCGTTATTTTTAGCGGTTTTCAATAAAAAATGGAATGACAATTTCACGCAAGTAATACAGTTCGTTTTAAATATAGTGGAGTTGGTGCCCAATCGTCGTCGCCCAATTCCGAGTGACTACGTTATTTAGCCTATTTGCGGGAATGAGGAACATCATTGGATATGGTCGACACCGCGAGCTGGCTATTTAATCATAGTCCATCATTAAAAACGTTCACGCTTCCTCTAAATGCTTTGCTTGTAAGCCACTGCCCAGCTGTTGAATATATTTGTAAAAATATAGTCTGCAAAACGCTCTGCCCGGAAACAGAGCTCAATGACCTGAAAACATTGAAATCACTCGAGTGTGACTAGATTGACGGGTACTCGCATCCGAGACCCAAAAACCCGATTTTGCAAAAAATAAACCTCTTCCTTTGGCCTGATCACTTTTGTGGGTTTTGTAGACATCGTGACAGACCTTCTTGCCAAGTTTGGCACGGATTAGTTCCCTGTAAAATGTTCGTTTGTTCCCGAAACCCCGAATATACTTTCGTATCAAGTTTCGTCGTGCGTAACGACATCTGACTCCGACTGCGCTTTCGAACTGAAGTGCTCTCGGTTGCCTAATCACAAATGAGTTTCCGTTGTAACAGACGATATCAGACCATGCACATGAAAATATGAGACTACTCATTTAATTATTTTTATACTCGTAATAGATGACACACATGGAAAAATAATAAATTGACAGTATACATACTGAAAAGTATTGTTCAGAACTAAAATCTCATCGTCTACAAAATTATATTTTGCGAAGTAATTGCAATTTCAAAAATAGAATAGACTATTTTATTGAGGTCAAAGTGTAACCTGAAAAGAGATCTAATAGCGATATTTTGAAAGTTGTTCATAGTGGAGTTTTGAATACCACATGATACCGTTATGAAGGTATTTCGAACAATTTTTACAAAATGAATAAAAATAACCTATATTCATTTGCCAAAATGGGCATGTTTCAGAATCCAGTTTCATTTTAAGATAAGGGAAAATCAATATGTAGATCAAAAATTGGTGCGCGTGTTTCGTGCCGAAATTTTAAAGAATTTAAAAACCAATTGAAAGATGCATTATCAGAAACTTAGAAAAGAGGGGCGATATTACATATTAGAAAATAACCTGAGTATCTTTAAGAGAGAATGTAAGAGTAAATTTATTTCTCATTTACTTTTAGTTTCACACCAATCGCTTATTCACTTCCTCATAAAGCATAAGGTACATGTATAGGTACATAAATTTTGAGTTTGAGAATTAGATACAGATGTTAAAAAAAGACATTCCTTGTCGATCACCAACATATTTTACCAGGCTCGCACCGATTTCGTTTGTAGTTTTGTTGGCATACTCAGAATCAACACTCACTTAGAGGCCAGCTTACAATGCTATATCACTTATATTCGTGAATGGTAATAGATAAACTTTTATAGTGCACAAGAGGGGTTTGGCTGATAAATAACTTTCCAATCATATCAACGGTTTGTGGATATTCGGCCAATATGTCTTTTTTCCGATATTTGCTGAACAACTTCTTTTTTCAGATCAACCATATGATTTTTCTTGCGATATTTACTAGTTTTATCCTCACCGAATTCTTCATTCTCCAAATACCATCTTTCCTTCCACATGTTTTTGAATGACTCCGAATTATCTTATATACTGTACAATGAAGCACATATTTCTTCAATCATTTATTGAACCGCTTTAACGTCTTTCATTTATTAAACCCTCAAAATGGAAGCAAAGCGCTTTGTTTTTTGTCTGTTTTCTTGTTAGCATCGTAATTCACCACATCTGCGATTAGGAAAACCACGCTAACGTTATTTGATCTAAAATGCATCTTCAGCGAAAAAATGATTTTGTTGATTTGGTTTGGGAAAATATAATAATGTACCGGTATGAATGTTTGGCGCTCCAGAAATATGTGAACCAAGATGGCGGACACCGGTACGTAGTATGTGTACCAGGTTAGGATTAGGCCATAATTGTATTCTAATTTTCCTTAGTTCTATTACAAGGTCGGGGAATACCCAAGTGAGTCCCGTAGTATTTGTTCCTGAAATTATGACCTAACCCTAACGTTGTAAACATACAATGTTCCGGTTTCCGCCATCTTGGTTCACATACTTCTGGAGTACTGAATGTTTCATATTCATTTATCGATATAGATAGGTACCAGTTTATGGGACGACGTCGCCGCTTTTTTGTTAGCTTTCAAGCAAAATATAAATAAAGTCGGCAATACTCAAGCATGTTGTTAAGAATATGGAATATGTTGCTAAATCAAAAATTGTTATTATATGTAATATGTATTATTAGTTAATTTTCTGATTGAGCAATGGTAGAATGTACAGAATTGATTGGTTTGAAAAACTTAATCTTTAATGCTCAAAACAAAAACTAATCGGGTGTCTATGAAACTAATGAATATTTGACATTATGATAGTTGTTCAATAAATTATATTCACCTTCAAGTAACGAATTGAACTTTGGCAACTTCATTCACAAGTTGTGGCAAACAGTGATTCATATCCAGGAGTTCAAATAAAACTATTAATATGCAACTTACTAAATATTAGCTGGCAGAACAAAACAACATAATAAAGTTTTTATATATGGTCCATTGAATTGATATATCAGCAAAACCCTGAAAACTCTATAAACACTCCTAATAATATCACGAAAAGACTCTATTCTGTCACTCTGGAGAGGATTATTATGTTTGCTCCATATATTCTCATGGCTGCCATAATTAGATAGTGAGATACTTTGCACACTTGAAGTGATATCCCCGCCAAGGTTGAAGTATTAATCGCAGTGCATGTTGTGGATTTTCCTCAAAATCGCAATAATATATGTAAAGTTCGACTGGTTTCTATTATAGTAGCACAAGATACTATTTACCTCTGGAAATAGGAAATCTGATAACAATGATTAGCGTATTGCAAACCATGTCGAGTCAATCAGTACATTTGTGATCACGACCATTCCAATAAATTGTATTCGAAATTCAAGTAATGTGAAAATTGTGGTAAAGTGTACGAATTATATCAAAAAAGGCTAAAACATCATCAATTTACAACTTTACTCGAAGAATATAAATCAGTACATAGCCATATTTTTTTTTATTCAGTTGTTAATCTTGGGGATAATACAGGGCTTGGCATTCAGTTCCCGAGATAAATATAGCAAAAAGAGTTAATTTACGTCTGCTACTCGTGTATGACGATTAGGGTGCTCGCCGCACATGAAGTTTGTGTATTCCTTCTATATGCAATCAGAGCAAAGTGTGTGTGTTTGTATAAGCAAATTTACTGAAAGCAAGGTTACGCGCATCACTCAAAAATATAGAACAATGATCTCTGAGCAAAGTTACAAGAGACAAATGAAGTTGAGCGAACTTCTGATACATTTTTGCACTTTTTAGCAAGGTTTCTAGTGCTTTTTGACAGTTTTTTATTGTTTTTACACGTTTTAACAAGATAATCACGGCGTAGAAATAAGAATTGTAATTGGTTAGGACTGCAACACGAAATAAAAACTTCGTCACAAAACTTAGATTTTGAAATGTTTGTTTGTCGAATTCAAAATTTACCGCAATTGTAAAATTTGAATTATTCGTTTGCTGAATATGAAAATCTTATAAAACTTTTAAAATTCTAAACCTTTGTTTACCGAATATGAGATATAATCTGCACAGCTGTTTGCAAGTTCACTAAATGTTTCGTTTCTGCACTTGTTTCAGTCTTATACATCATTCAAAAGAATATGAGTCAAAATAAGCATATGGTTTGCCTTGAAGTGGTGGGAGTGACGGTGCCGTAGCAATTGTGTTCATTAGACAGTGGGTAAAAATTTATAATTGAGTACGCTGTGAACAATCAAATGGCGATAAACAAGAGAGTTATGCTCAAATTTATGAGCACATAGCGCAACATAGTGGCAAAATTGTGATGACGTCATATCACACGAAGAAACGAATCCTATACAGCACACCGGGATACTTGAAATAAATAAAAGTAATAGCGTTCTAGCGAAAAGTTTAGTTTCAAATTGATTAGTCCAGTAATCAAAGAGTTTTTTTCTGCTACAAAGAACAAGTACAACAACAACATAATAACAAAACGATCGTTATGTCCACTAACGTGTCCAGTAACGCAGAATGCAGCCAGCCTTGCACAATGGATATGACGGCAAAATAAATGACATGAAAGAGGAAACACTTGAAAGTTAGATATCAACCCTAGCGGTCTAGATTCACGTTGGATGGATCGTTTACAACGTAACGATTTGTATATGTGACGAATGAGAATGTAGTTATGATAAGTCTCCGCGGTCATTTTCTCACGGTGTTTCGTATTTCCACTCAGAACGAGGCTTCACGGAAACTGTAACTCTTACGTAAAAATCTGAAACTTGCGGCTTGGTAGGAATATACTGCTAGACCAAGCAGGTTTCGAACCTAAAATACTTAATTCACAACCGCCGTGTATAGAGGCAGGGTGTGTGGTAACTACATATGCGTGGTATTTGGGTTTTTAAAAAACTTCGAAGTCTTCTCAAGATCCACTGCATATTTTAATCCGTCTCCTGTTCATTTTAATCGGTTCATATATTACTCGATTCCACACTTTTACGCTTTAAATCGAGCAACTTGATATTTGAAATGTCTATCTTCATTATCTCCACGTTTTAGCAACGGATAAAATTACTTTTCTAGAACTAAAAAAAAGTCGGTGATTTGACAACTATTTTCATTTATAAGTTTACCGCAATACTTCCCACTGAAGTTAAACTTTAATTTCTTATTGTATTTGAGATGTTTTTAACAACTGATTAATTTCAGCATTTCAACCCATTTTTCTTAAATGTGTGATAATTATGATAAAAATACATTTGGTTATTATCGATACCTAAGTTCATAATATGTACTATTTCCTACGGCGATGAACGAGATCCGTCAAAGATTTCAGGCTAGAGCGAAATGTTAACAGGAAAACATGTTTCTCACTTTGGAAGGACCGTTTGCAAACGCGATGACCACTACACTACGCAAAGACATCAGGGTCGGTTTCAAGCCGATTTCACGAACCACGGGTGTATATGTTTCCCTATATAGAAGTCTCCCAAGAGTATTGTTCATTTTAATATGACCCACCGGCGTATGCGTTTCTGTAGTGTAGTGGTCATCACGTTCGCTTTACACGCAAACGGTCCGCATCGTTTAAAAATTGGTATTTATCTAGTTAGTGTTAGGAATGATTTGAAAATTGGAATTTCTTGCGCAATCTTTTTTTTTTCAATTTTGAGTGGTAGCGAGTGTGTTTATTTTTTGCCCTAAGATCCGAAATTTTGAAACAAACGATTTCATGGCATTTGAAGTTAGACACAAAGTGGTAAAAACGTCGTTTTCAATACTATTTTGCTCTATTCTAGAGCCATTCACTGATATTTGGCCGTTTTGGGGCTTACTATCAGTTCATCCTCCAAAGACTTACGCTCAGCGGCACCTAGTCGCTATCCCTGCGCTACGGTGACTGACGAGGACACCACCGTCAAAATATTACTTATAGGCAGATTTTCCTCGAGGCAAATTCGGTAATTAACATGCTGCGTTTGTTCGTGCGGGTATATATGTTTATTGTATATTATTACTAAAAGTTTGTAAGAAAGGGATAGGATTTACATATTGGTCCGGTGTATGTATGTATGTTTATTCGTCTCGTAAAAGCAATATAAAAGAATTAGTAATTATAAATACTGAATACGGTATGTATGAACAAGATCATACTGGCCTAAAACACGAATATGCGTCATACATCCCTTTTGATATGTATAAATTATATTACGGTACATCAAATACGTATAATATGGTCCTTTATACAGACAGTTGTGCAAAGAGGGTGGCTGGGTTTGGTAACAGAGGTAAGGGTGGAGTATCCAAAACTGTGTGTACAAAGGAGTTTGTATAACAAAACAACATCTATATATATAAATACAGACACAACACAACATGAAACACACTGCATGTAAATATAGTAATAAGATTAAGAATTTGGATGTAAGTACAATACCATTGAGTGATGATACCACATATATACTATAAAACGGGGAAATGGTCAAGTTTAAAGGGTGTGTACATATATGGTATGCACCACACAAGGGTGATAGTGTTGTGAGTGGTCTATGGCTGTTCTGGCAAAAATGTGACCCTACAAGTTTTGGTGCAATGTGATAATGTTATGTATCAAATTACTCACTCTTCTAAGGTATTTTCGATTTTTGGATTCTGCCAAAAGCGATGAAGTTTCAAAAAAAAATATGAAATTTAATAAGAAGCATTTCCACACACAATCCGGTGGGGGTGATGAAAGCCGAAATGACTGCGTAATCAAACCTGAGTACCACGCCCTTTTGCCAGGTTACCAGTCCGTGTAACGGCGATTAAAAATCGGTTATGCTGTCCAGTTAGGCAAGTTATCAAACATGGAATCATTTATTGATGCAGCCCAGTGGTTTTGAATTTTTTTTTTTTTTTTGGTGAAGCATAATTCCAGTGGAACATTTAAGGGGCCCGAGGAATCCAATAGTGCGATAGTTCAGTTGTTTGAATAGTAGGCTACATATAGAAAATCTAATACTGGAGACACAAAATTATATTTATGCAAGTGTCGTAAGTTTTATAATATTGGCGAATCTAAATGGATTACGAGTTGGATTGCGCGAGACCAACTTACTGTACTTCCAACATGTGGTCGACTATGTCGAGTATATCATGTCTTTTTATAATCTTTCTTGGCAGTTTAGTGTGTTGGCCTGTAACTTTGCTCAGATATCGGTCTCCTGTATTTCTGAGTGAGTGCGCGTGATGTTACCAAGTTAGGCTTTTTCAGCTCATCCTCTCATTGGACACTGAGTGTACAAATGGATCTTTACAAGTCAGTGTATTAAATATACATTATCCAACTGGAGATCCAGAGTTCAGACCTCAGTCCAGTTGCGCTTATATGAAGATCCTACCCAAAGCGAAACCCATAAAGGCACAAGTAAGCTTTCCTCACTGCTTCAACTTGTAATGGGCCGGAATCGATTCTCTTGCGTTCTTCCTTAGCTTGGAAAGTTGGGAGAAAGCCTTCAAATGATCAATGAAATTGTGCAAGATGATTAATGAAATCCATCAGTCGATGTTATGGTTGACACGAATCATCCAACTGAGCGAAGTCGGGCCAATTTTGCCAACCAGTAATATTTAGGCTAGCCCTACTCGCGGCCAAAGTTAAGAAGTTGAGACGTTGAGCCCTAGTTTCGTGGAGCTGATGACTTTAAGTAAATGTTTAATCTATGGCTGCAAAAATTATACATAATGAGATTTTTTCCTCCGGTAGTGGAAAAGCCTACAAGAAAACATCTTTTTTATATGGCGTTCGCTTAGGGCTAAATTGGTCGCCATGTCAATCACGTTATCGTAAAGTTGTCGCTAAACTAACGACTGTTGAATTTCGCGTCACCGTCGGCCTAAAGCTGACAAACTTTTTGCGGGTGGTGGCATTTTCGTTAACCGTAGGCCTAGCTTTTTGATTGTCAAGTTCAATATCAAGTTTACAGCTTTTGGTTTTGCTGTAGGTAAACATGTATGCCTAAAGGATAATGGCAAAAGGTCAACTTTTCTTCCTCCACCTCTGCCTGGTTACACTTTAAAATGCGGAAAAAATTACTTATGTTTGCTAAACTCGATTCAGTGGATAAATAATAATAGTGAGGTGAGGTGAAAATAATTTATTAATCCATATACCCAGCATTTAAATTGAAAAACAAAACAAAAATATCCAATCATATTTTAGGTATTCGCGGCGCATCTAGCAACTCGCTGCATTGCATCATTTTTCTTTATCAATTTCATTTTTGGTGTTCCGCGAAGCGACCTAAAAAGTGCAAGTGTTCTGTGGCTTGGGGTAGGGGTGGCGGGAGGAAGCCGCCAGCAATCCTCTGGTACTAAATTATCCCCTACGGGATTTGAACCTGCGAATCTAAGCGGGGTAGTCTTAGGTTAGAAATCAAGCGCATTCCTAGGGCTTAGCACGATGCGCCACTCAACGCAAACGTAGTCAGCTGCAGTGCACTGGCTGACATAGATACTAAATACATTAAAATACGTGTATACCCTTCCCCTGGGTGTTGAAATCTCAGGAATGTTCTTTACGGCCTTACATACCTGTATCATGATCGTTCTTTACCAAGAGGTCTAATCTAGAGACAGACTCAGAGTGCTTCAAACGGACCTAAGGTCTCCGCGATCTATTCGTCTACTCAAAATGAGCTCCATAACATCAAATATTTGAATGGTCTCGAATAGTTGATCTATATATCATCAGTTGTTGTCGTCGGTATGCTCTTGTTTTGAGCAGTCAATTATTTACTTCACATAGAACCGTGATTAATCTCGTTGCTGATGTTATGTCTCCGCCGTTTGGTTTGGGCGAAGAAATTACTATATAGTAGGCATCGAAACAACGTCACAATATGACCTCTCTTTTAACGACATCGCCCGCACGTTATAGTAAGAAAACTTAAAAGTATTCTTGGCTATGCGCCAGTTAATGAGCTAAGATTTGTACGCCAATGCAGAGAATGCATTGATATAACGCTGAACCTGTACACGCCGTTATTCTTTCATTGAGTTGTAGGACGGTTACATTTTTGATGGCATTCACGTGCGCGTTTACTCGACAAATGTAAACAGACAAATATAATGGAATTGCTGGATTCTTTGTACTAAGCTCCCGTCACTGATGCGAAAATGTGTGATCTGAACTAAACACCCCTGTCAAGTTTTAAAATAAAAAATGAGTAATTATGCAGTTAGGGTTTTGGGTTAGAACGATTCGAAAATTTGAATTTCCGGCTGAATCTGCATCCCTCACCTTAACTGAATAAGTACTATTTTTATTTAATTCGAGCGTTGGCGGGGTGTTGTTTTGGGGCGGGGCTTGTTACAAAAGATCCTGAGAATATTACTGTGAACAAGGTATTATACTATGAATAAAGCAAATCCAACCGCCATTTGCATTCTGCAACTTTGAGATCACGCGTAAGAAGCGTGATCGGCGTGTAACGACAACCTGGAGTAATTAAAGTAATCAGGTAAAACATTTGATTACCAACAATCAGATAGCTTTTTTCGTCAGATATTTTTGCGCGGGAAGCCACAAGCGACATCGCTTTCAGTCAGTCACAAATGTTCGTGATAGGATAAGATTTGATTTTGTGTAGGATGTATGGATGGGCTGCCTGTTGGGTTAGGACAGCGAGTTCGAAACAATATTCAGGTGAGTTAAATGTTCTTTATACCCATTGTTTTCATTGCTATTATATTGCTTTCATTTTACTATTGTATAAGTGGTAAATTAGAGGTTTTCGGGCCTATACGACTTGGACTTATTAACTAATACAGAAGTCTAGATTGATGGATGATTCTCTTTTGCACCCAACTCACTAACAGCGGGTTCTATCGTTTTCTCACAAATAGGCCAAACTTAAAACCTATATGACAATACATAAGCTTATCATGAAGAAACTTAAACGTAATACACTTACTTTCAAAACTTTCGCAAATGTAGCGCAAAATCCATGGTTTAATAGAGATTCGCCATAGCCTTTTTACTTTAATATATTATTGTGTATGGATTGGATCTTTGTACAAAGACCCTACCAACGTTCAAAATAAGAGAATTAGTAATTATCCAGTTTAAGTTAGGAATGCAGATTGCACTGGAAATTCAAATTTTAAATCATTCCTAACCCCAAATGGATAATTACTGATATGTGATTTTAAAACGTGGCGGGAGCTTTGTGCAAAAGATCCGATAAATTCAGTCCCACTGTCCATTGATTATGCTAGCTACAGTTCTGCGACAATTTATTTATCAATATCTTAACTTTTTTCAGATGAAGAAATATTGAAGGTTAAAGATTCAAAGACACGAACTAACGAACGAGGAATATTACAAGTAAATATTATTTGAACATTTTATTCTACTTTCGACGCCTATTGATTCCTGTATACCACTGTTTTTGTTTAAAATGCTAAAAAATTCGATGCGAGCGCACCGCGTCTCTGGTCTTGCGATCAGAGTCAGCATTGTTATGCCACTTATCTGATCATGTGTTTTCTCTCGAAATTGTAAGATTTATATAAAAAAGTCAGACCCACGTTCACGTTTAAAATGCTAAATAGTTCGATGCAAGCCAACATTGGGTGCTCCTGATGTATGCGCACCAAAATGTCGCATAACCTGAATCCTGACCAGGTACACAACCCGGGTTCAGGTTGTGCGCCATCTTGGTGCGCATACTTCAGGAGGTCCGAACATTGTTATGCCGCTTTTTTGATCCTGTGCATTCTATCGAAATTGTAAGATTTAGATTTTGCACAAGCTTTAATAATTGTGTTTCAAAGCAGAAGCCCAAAAAAGTACTATAAATATAGTATCTTGTATCAAATTGGTGTACTCTTTGCGACCCCTAAAATTCGTTGCGCGCTTCCCTGCTGGATAGCGATCCCCAGTTTGCGATCTCTACCGTGAACAATGTGATAATGCTACAAATTACTGATCAGAGGTAATTAATTAGTCATATACTCCATGAAAGAGTTAAATAAATTCATTGAGTATTTTATTGTTATTGTAATATTTGCAATTTGTGCAGTTTGAAGACTACACCTGATATGTTATAGAGTTTATATTTGAAATTTAATGTCAATCGCTGAATAAATTTTATTCGTCTATTCGTCTAAACTTTCTAAATTTTAAATTTTATGAAATTAAATATCGAAATTTACCCGTTACGTATTTTATTAAAACTTACGTATATTTTTAGAAGAAAATATTCAGAAAAGAGTCTCACTTTAACAATACAAAATGAGGTACAATATGATACACTAACATATCATTTTAACAAAAGGTTGTAAAATTGGGGAAATCAGCGACATAGTTGAAAATGACTTCAATTGAATTACATAGTTGGTTTTTTGTATCTTTAGCATAAGCATAGCTTTGTAGTGTCTCTGTCAAATAACATTTGTGTGAATAACTACCTGAAAATGGCATAGTTGGCTCCATGAAATTTAGTTTAATTCAAATTTAGAATTGACTTACACAAAATCACGGTCTATATATTGATTTTCAGCGTTTTAAAACACTGCTTGAAAGTCGACAAAACAATTTATCATTGCACCAAAAGAAATTCGTCAAGTGTCAGATTTTCATCACTGAGTGAGATGGAGGCCTATCAAGTCTGAAGAGCAAGTATGTAATCATATCATTTGAAATCTTTCAATTTACATGTCTATAAATAAATAATATGTTGTATTTTTTTTCGGGAAATCGACAGACAAATTATTACTTTTAATATTTTGAGTATAATCGCGAAATTAACTATTCTGTACTACAAATTAACTGTAGCAATATCCGGTGAATAATGACGTAGTCAGTATAACGCTGCACGTTCAGGGGCTAACTGCTGTGTTGTCCCATCTGCTGTTGTTTCGTTTAATCGTCCAAACCGAAAGACCAATTACTATCTTGTAATGTCAGTTTAGGTAAAGTTCATTGGGTCAGCATAAATAAAAGGCGTTTCATCGCAATAGGGCGTCAAGTTGTGATTACTACAAACAGTGAATATTTTCAAAGTGATACTATAAGTTAATCCAGCAGTGTATATCTGCAGAGATACTGAAAGGATTTGAACTATGCCTCGTTAAGTGCAATTCGGTTAAAACACAACCCCAACTTAATAACCATGTAAATATTAAAACTTATTGTTTACCTTGTTGTTCACCATGGGGTGCCTATATACACACTAATATGCCTAATTTCCCTGAAATCGTAGTCCTGGCCTTTTTTATTAATCTGATGAGCGTTTTTGCCACAAATGATAATGGTAATCAGACTAATGTCTTAAATTTAACTGTAGCTCATCGTGGTAGTAAACGCTCTGGTAGTAAACAGTTGATAACCATGTCATTGATGTTCCCAACATACTTCAAACTGAAATCGCCCCAAATTTCCAATAATGATATTATAAGAGTGAGTCATACTAAGTGTATTAAGATAGCCGTTAATCTTACACCTTAAAGAACTCGTGTCCCAACTAAAATTTTCAAAAACAATACTGTGTAAATTATATTCAACCAAGTGTAAACTTTTTTTGGTCCATATCCCCTTGGTAAAAGTGCTAAGTATTCATATGTTCATGACTGTTTAAATTTAGAGACATGGAAATATATGTCATATTTTCCCTATTGTTGGTGCAGGTCACGTCGTGTTATGCCTAATCACGTGTGAAGAGCTTAATTCATATAAACTCTCGTTTATAATCTCTACTGAATGGTGTTAGTTGAATCGTTTATACGGCACACACCGTCAATATAAGATATAGTAGTTTCAAATCTCTGGAATTCTTACTTTTTTAATTAGATATTAGAAACTTGGGTGTCGCTGCTCGATAACCAGTTTAAAGATCACTATATACACGAGATCCCACCAAATTGTAAATCTACTATAGTCAGCCTATATATCCGTTGCTAGTAGTCTCAGTAATCATACCGTCCCATGTTTATAAGTTTTCGAATCTGGAAATATAATTCTTATTTCCTTATCGTTTATTTTTATTCCGTAGTAATAATCTGTCCTGTTCTTATTTATATATATATATATATGTCTACAATGTCTGTGTCTGAAGTTATTTATTGACCTATATTTTCAGGAAGTTGCTGGGGGGGAAAGACTATAGAG
This sequence comes from Styela clava, assembly GCF_964204865.1. Lineage (NCBI taxonomy): Eukaryota > Metazoa > Chordata > Ascidiacea > Stolidobranchia > Styelidae > Styela > Styela clava. Next base: position 20,971,880 of record NC_135258.1, on the reverse strand, counting down.
AATTTGAAGGTAAAATATAACACACTGATAAACTATTAACTATTTAAGATTTAGATAATGAGATACAACATAGCACACTGACAGATCATTCAAAATAAGTAATATTTATAATATTGAAAATCTGCAAATAATATAGAATGAATGTAAATGGATATCAGTATGCTACAAGTTGTCGTCTTTGTATCTTTAGAATAAGCATAGCTTATCACAAGGGCGTGGACAATTTATTGAGGGGCGTAAAGGAAAAATTTGTTAGATTTTATCTTTCCCGCCTTATTTTCGATATTTTCCTTTCTTGAATATGTAGCCGTATTTTCAACGTACTCTTCATGAATATAAATATATTTTATATGATGTGTTGCAATATTATACGCTGACAAATCATTCCAAAGTAATATTTGTAATTTAGGGGGAAATCTGTGAATAATTTGTCAATGAACTGACAATTAATATTTTCATTTTTATGTATCTAAACTCTAAAGTATAAGCATAGTTTCTCTGTGCTCCTGTCAAATTACATTTTCTGTAACTTATAAACCTCAAACTTAATAATGACGTAGTTCGAACATCTATATATAATTCAAATCAATATCATACAAAATTTACCTACATTTCATTATCTCATATAAATTTCAGCTTTCTGAAACACTTCTTGAAAGAGGGAAATACAATTCATCATTATATCTAAAGACATGCGGGGTTGTTCGTCCGATTATGCATCACTGAGAGAGGTGGCTGCCTCGAGTCTAAAGAGCAAGTATGGTATTAAAATCTTTTTAATCTTTCTAATTTACATTCATCACCACTATTCACGGATCCCCACAATCAATTTTAAAATTGGTATCTATTACTATTCCTAAATAAGTTAAAATCACTTTACTTAATTTAAATGCTAAACATTTTAATAGGCTTAATACCAGGTGAATTTGCAACCCAATTTCTTAGTTGAAAACCGCCATTATAAAATATTAAAACTAAAATCTAAAACGGAAGATATCACCATAAGTTTTGTTCTAGCAGTCTCACAGCAGATTGAAAACGCTTTTCAGACATTGTAAATTTGTGTTATGTTAGGATTTCTTTAAAATGTATACCATATAGGAACTGAAATGGAAACACAGTAAATTGTTCGCGCGATGTACCTTTTGTCTATTTTGAAACTACCGATGGAGCCCAATACGACTTTTTCTCTGTATGTGACGATATATAAGATAATTAATGCAAAATATATCGAACATTTTTTTTTGCAATATTTTAAATTACAATCGTTCGTATTTTGTCGATATCTTTAAAATAATTTTGAGTGCCGAAAAAACAAATCAAATTTGATTAACTTCAAAATACGATTCCGGTCTACTTATAGTTGGCAGTTTGGAACGTATTTCGTGCAATTTTCAAATAGTGATTTTTCATTTATTAAATAATCGTAAAAGTTTTCCCGACTAAAATTCGAGTAACGAAGAACACAAATAAATTACTATGACAAGATATTTTGAATGCTCGCACCGGCTATGAATTGAATATTTTACTCGAGAGACAACTTTTTATCCTCTGCGATCTTACTTATATATAATGTCACATTTGAATTTGCGCTCGTTGTCATATTTCGACACTACTGATGTCAAATTTTATTAGTGTTATTACTTCTTTGGACAGTCACAAAATTGGACAAGTCAGTATTTTATTAAGTAATCGGAGCGCCTAAGTTTCTCCCACGGAGCACTTTGAGAACATATGCCTTAATAGACCAGGGAAGAAATTTTCGTAAAAGTGTTTGAAGTATCGTTGTACATGTTTAATAGCTGAGTTTTAGGCGGAATATTGTACAATTTTAGCATCTCTTTGAAAATTAGCTGTTTGCATCTAATAATTAAATATTCACTCCAGCTCACCATATTAAGATTTTGTGTCAACGCTTCCGAGTGGCCAAAAACTTAATATGGATACGCATTATCGCAAAGTTACCTTATGTCCAGGCTTGTCCATGGGAAACGTGCCACGAGATGGGATGGGATAACACACCTTTGTATTTCCCATGGGACGCGTGGGACACGAAAACCATATGATTTTCAGGGAAATGATGGTAAAAATTTTCGTTATGGATTTCGTGTCCATATATTTGAGCATAGCTCTCTTGTTAGTTATAAAGAGCAAAACATATTCAGCATTAACAATATACTTCGTGAAAGGGCTGATGGACACATATATAATAGTTATGAACAAAAAGTTAACTAAGTCCGTTTTTTCGGGAAACCTGCTGACAAAGTATTATTTTTATTATATTGAGTATAAGCTCAGCTTCGGTTTGTCTGTCAAATGGAATTTTTTTTGGTAAACCCCCCAAATACTTTATAATATCATGATTCGGACAACTATCGTTTTTTGTGGCTAATGAGCGAATAAGACAAGAATGAATTTTAGCAATAAAAAACCGTGTTTTTGTTATATTACCGCCCAATATTCGGAATAAAACTTGCATTACTTTGTTCCAAATTTTGTCAAATTTTCGTCATTGTTGAGAAGGAAATTTTCCCCTTGTGTTTGCAGTAATACTGTTAGTTTAGGCACCAATGCGCGCTAATAATTTTTTATGGCAATGTCTTTAGAACCGGACCAGTGTTCATTTCTCAGTATCGTTAGCATGAAATTTAATAGTATCAGCAATTATTCACTGGGGCAATGGTTTTCAAAGGGTGGGGCGCGCTTTGCAAAAGGGGCGTAGACAATTTTTGAGGGGGCATGTAGCTAATTAAATCTATTTTTTGTTTGTTGGACTTAATCGTGCATTTTTTGGATATTTACATTCCATCCCCGTATTTTCAAGTTATTTTTGAATGAAACATAATATTTGTTATATGTAGCTTATTGCTAGCTAGTTATTTTTGAGTTGTTGCGAGCATTTTCATAACAAGAGTTACATTGTAATCACCACAGTTCGTAAAAATATTTTCATAGCTATACTATGCTTATGAAAAAAAATTATACTCAAGATATAAGTACCAGTACTTCTTTATCGATTTCTCCTTGAATCCTCCCTTGAAAACGTCTACCTAACTGCTAGAACAGCATTGTATCAATAATAATATAGAGTGGAAATCATTAATTCTAAAACATTGAAACTCATTTCTATGTATAATGAATTAAATTGAGTACACACTGAGTTTTGCGGATACAAGGATGTCTATATATCCTGTGTCATATTTATATGTATATTGCCTTCTTTTATTGATAGCATAGTCATTATTTTCTTGCATAGAATTTATTGATTTAATTTTCTGGGCCAATCTGGCTAATCTTATTTATGTAATTTGAAAGTATCATGGTCTATTACCATGGTAGTAACCAGTTAACCGTGTCATTCGTGTTCCAAGCTAGAATTACATTAGCTTTCCAATAACGATGTGATATAAGTAATTCCAACCGAGTGTATCAATGTGAATTCTATACCATTTGGCACTGGTTAACTACGCCATGCAAGCCCCGAACTAAAATATCGTTTCAAGTGGCGATACTGTAACGCAGTGGTTCTCAAACTTCTTCGTATTTTGACACCCTCCAAAAAATATGCTCAAGTTGCGACTTTTCGTGGAAACCGTATTAAACCGTACCTTCCAATAAAGGACCTTTTTTGCAATGAATTTTTTTATTTAAACGATCAAAGAAAACTAAACCAAAGTCAGTGAAATTGCATTTAATGGGATGGGAATACTTGCGTCTTTTTACAACTGTTACTAAACCTTGGTAAGATTTGTGAGCGCCGCACGCATTTCTCTCTCAACATTTACTCGAGATCGATATTTTGTTCGTATTACGCCCATGGTCGCAAATCTTGCTTCGCATGAATACGGAATCGCAAAAGGGATCAGAGTGCGCAACGCTTTTTTTTACCAATGAAGGATGGTCCTTATTGAAGAAAATCCAAATTTCTTTTTACATCGATTTCGTTTAAAAACGACGAAGAAAAGCAGCAATGTTTTGTTGAAGCAAGATTTTGGCCAGTGACACATGTTATCTAATAAGCCCAAACGGCATTTAGTATCATCGCATCCCCAGTTGCAACAAAAATCACGGAATTTTACTACTTGAACGATCCAAAGTCAATGTAGCCTACGTCGTACTTGCGTTTTTAGCCTTTTCTTGTTTATAATGATAATGAGATACAACATAGCACACTGACAGATCATTCAAAATAAGTAATATTTATAATATTGAAAATCTGCAAATAATATAGAATGAATGTAAATGGATATCAGTATGCTACAAGTTGTCGTCTTTGTATCTTTAGAATAAGCATAGCTTATCACAAGGGCGTGGACAATTTATTGAGGGGCGTAAAGGAAAAATTTGTTAGATTTTATCTTTCCCGCCTTATTTTCGATATTTTCCTTTCTTGAATATGTAGCCGTATTTTCAACGTGCTCTCCATGAATATAAATATATTTTATATGATGTGTTGCAATATTATACGCTGACAAATCATTCCAAAGTAATATTTGTAATTTAGGGGGAAATCTGTGAATAATTTGTCAATGAACTGACAATTAATATTTTCATTTTTATGTATCTAAACTCTAAAGTATAAGCATAGTTTCTCTGTGCTCCTGTCAAATTACATTTTCTGTAACTTATAAACCTCAAACTTAATAATGGCGTAGTTCGAACATCTATATATAATTCAAATCAATATCATACAAAATTTACCTACATTTCATTATCTCATATAAATTTCAGCTTTCTGAAACACTTCTTGAAAGAGGGAAATACAATTCATCATTATATCTAAAGACATGCGGGGTTGTTCGTCCGATTATGCATCACTGAGAGAGGTGGCTGCCTCGAGTCTAAAGAGCAAGTATGGTATTAAAATCTTTTTTATCTTTCTAATTTACATTCATCACCACTATTCACGGATCCCCACAATCAATTTTAAAATTGGTATCTATTACTATTCCTAAATAAGTTAAAATCACTTTACTTAATTTAAATGCTAAACATTTTAATAGGCTTAATACCAGGTGAATTTGCAACCCAATTTCTTAATTGAAAACCGCCATTATAAAATATTAAAACTAAAATCTAAAACGGAAGATATCACCATAAGTTTTGTTCTAGCAGTCTCACAGCAGATTGAAAACGCTTTTCAGACATTGTAAATTTGTGTTATGTTAGGATTTCTTTAAAATGTATACCATATAGGAACTGAAATGGAAACACAGTAAATTGTTCGCGCGATGTACCTTTTGTCTATTTTGAAACTACCGATGGAGCCCAATACGACTTTTTCTCTGTATGTGACGATATATAAGATAATTAATGCAAAATATATCGAACATTTTTTTTTGCAATATTTTAAATTACAATCGTTCGTATTTTGTCGATATCTTTAAAATAATTTTGAGTGCCGAAAAAACAAATCAAATTTGATTAACTTCAAAATACGATTCCGGTCTACTTATAGTTGGCAGTTTGGGACGTATTTCGTGCAATTTTCAAATAGTGATTTTTCATTTATTAAATAATCGTAAAAGTTTTCCCGACTAAAATTCGAGTAACGAAGAACACAAATAAATTACTATGACAAGATATTTTGAATGCTCGCACCGGCTATGAATTGAATATTTTACTCGAGAGACAACTTTTTATCCTCTGCGATCTTACTTATATATAATGTCACATTTGAATTTGCGCTCGTTGTCATATTTCGACACTACTGATGTCAAATTTTATTAGTGTTATTACTTCTTTGGACAGTCACAAAATTGGACAAGTCAGTATTTTATTAAGTAATCGGAGCGCCTAAGTTTCTCCCACGGAGCACTTTGAGAACATATGCCTTAATAGACCAGGGAAGAAATTTTCGTAAAAGTGTTTGAAGTATCGTTGTACATGTTTAATAGCTGAGTTTTAGGCGGAATATTGTACAATTTTAGCATCTCTTTGAAAATTAGCTGTTTGCATCTAATAATTAAATATTCACTCCAGCTCACCATATTAAGATTTTGTGTCAACGCTTCCGAGTGGCCAAAAACTTAATATGGATACGCATTATCGCAAAGTTACCTTATGTCCAGGCTTGTCCATGGGAAACGTGCCACGAGATGGGATGGGATAACACACCTTTGTATTTCCCATGGGACGCGTGGGACACGAAAACCATATGATTTTCAGGGAAATGATGGTAAAAATTTTCGTTATGGATTTCGTGTCCATATATTTGAGCATAGCTCTCTTGTTAGTTATAAAGAGCAAAACATATTCAGCATTAACAATATACTTCGTGAAAGGGCTGATGGACACATATATAATAGTTATGAACAAAAAGTTAACTAAGTCCGTTTTTTCGGGAAACCTGCTGACAAAGTATTATTTTTATTATATTGAGTATAAGCTCAGCTTCGGTTTGTCTGTCAAATGGAATTTTTTTTGGTAAACCCCCCAAATACTTTATAATATCATGATTCGGACAACTATCGTTTTTTGTGGCTAATGAGCGAATAAGACAAGAATGAATTTTAGCAATAAAAAACCGTGTTTTTGTTATATTACCGCCCAATATTCGGAATAAAACTTGCATTACTTTGTTCCAAATTTTGTCAAATTTTCGTCATTGTTGAGAAGGAAATTTTCCCCTTGTGTTTGCAGTAATACTGTTAGTTTAGGCACCAATGCGCGCTAATAATTTTTTATGGCAAAGTCTTTAGAACCGGACCAGTGTTCATTTCTCAGTATCGTTAGCATGAAATTTAATAGTATCAGCAATTATTCACTGGGGCAATGGTTTTCAAAGGGTGGGGCGCGCTTTGCAAAAGGGGCGTAGACAATTTTTGAGGGGGCATGTAGCTAATTAAATCTATTTTTTGTTTGTTGGACTTAATCGTGCATTTTTTGGATATTTACATTCCATCCCCGTATTTTCAAGGTATTTTTGAATGAAACATAATATTTGTTATATGTAGCTTATTGCTAGCTAGTTATTTTTGAGTTGTTGCGAGCATTTTCATAACAAGAGTTACATTGTAATCACCACAATTCGTAAAAATATTTTCATAGCTATACTATACTTATGAAAAAAAATTATACTCAAGATATAAGTACCAGTACTTCTTTATCGATTTCTCCTTGAATCCTCCCTTGAAAACGTCTACCTAACTGCTAGAACAGCATTGTATCAATAATAATATAGAGTGGAAATCATTAATTCTAAAACATTGAAACTCATTTCTATGTATAATGAATTAAATTGAGTACACACTGAGTTTTGCGGATACAAGGATGTCTATATATCCTGTGTCAATTTTATATGTATACTGCCTTCTTTTATTGATGGCATAGTCATTATTTTCTTGCATAGAATTTATTGATTTAATTTTCTGGGCCAATCTGGCTAATCTTATATATGTAATTTGAAAGTATCATAGTCTATTACCATGGTAGTAACCAGTTAACCGTGTCATTCGTGTTCCAAGCTAGAATTACATTAGCTTTCCAATAACGATGTGATATAAGTAATTCCAACCGAGTGTATCAATGTGAATTCTATACCATTTGGCACTGGTTAACTACGCCATGCAAGCCCCGAACTAAAATATCGTTTCAAGTGGCGATACTGTAACGCAGTGGTTCTCAAACTTCTTCGTATTGTGACACCCTCCAAAAAATATGCTCAAGTTGCGACTTTTCGTGGAAACCGTATTAAACCGTACCTTCCAATAAAGGACCTTTTTTGCAATGAGTTTTATTTAAACGATCAAAGAAAACTAAACCAAAGTCAGTGAAATTGCTTTTAATGGGATGGGAATACTTGCGTCTTTTTACAACTGTTACTAAACCTTGGTAAGATTTGTGAGCGCCGCACGCATTTCTCTCTCAACATTTACTCGAGATCGATATTTTGTTCGTATTACGCCCATGGTCGCAAATCTTGCTTCGCATGAATACGGAATCGCAAAAGGGATCAGAGTGCGCAACGCTTTTTTTTACCAATGAAGGATGATCCTTATTGAAGAAAATCCAAATTTCTTTTTACATCGATTTCGTTTAAAAACGACGAAGAAAAGCAGCAATGTTTTGTTGAAGCAAGATTTTGGCCAGTGACACATGTTATCTAATAAGCCCAAACGGCATTTAGTATCATCGCATCCCCAGTTGCAACAAAAATCACGGAATTTTACTACTTGAACGATCCAAAGTCAATGTAGCCTACGTCGTACTTGCGTTTTTAGCCTTTTCTTGTTTATAATGATAATGAGATACAACATAGCACACTGACAGATCATTCAAAATAAGTAATATTTATAATATTGAAAATCTGCAAATAATATAGAATGAATGTAAATGGATATCAGTATGCTACAAGTTGTCGTCTTTGTATCTTTAGAATAAGCATAGCTTATCACAAGGGCGTGGACAATTTATTGAGGGGCGTAAAAGAAAAATTTGTTAGATTTTATCTTTCCCGCCTTATTTTCGATATTTTCCTTTCTTGAATATGTAGCCGTATTTTCAACGTGCTCTCCATGAATATAAATATATTTTATATGATGTGTTGCAATATTATACGCTGACAAATCATTCCAAAGTAATATTTGTAATTTAGGGGGAAATCTGTGAATAATTTGTCAATGAACTGACAATTAATATTTTCATTTTTATGTATCTAAACTCTAAAGTATAAGCATAGTTTCTCTGTGCTCCTGTCAAATTACATTTTCTGTAACTTATAAACCCCAAACTTAATAATGACGTAGTTCGAACATCTATATATAATTCAAATCAATATCATACAAAATTTACCTACATTTCATTATCTCATATAAATTTCAGCTTTCTGAAACACTTCTTGAAAGAGGGAAATACAATTCATCATTATATCTAAAGACATGCGGGGTTATTCGTCCGATTATGCATCACTGAGAGAGGTGGCTGCCTCGAGTCTAAAGAGCAAGTATGGTATTAAAATCTTTTTAATCTTTCTAATTTACATTCATCACCACTGTTCACGGATCCCCACAATCAATTTTAAAATTGGTATCTATTACTATTCCTAAATAAGTTAAAATCACTTTACTTAATTTAAATGCTAAACATTTTAATAGGCTTAATACCAGGTGAATTTGCAACCCAATTTCTTAATTGAAAACCGGCATAAAATATTAAAACTAAAATCTAACACAGAAGATATCACCATAAGTTTTGTTCTAGCAGTCTCACAGCAGATTGAAAACGCTTTTCAGACATTGTAAATTTGTGTTATGTTAGGATTTCTTTAAAATGTATATCATATAGGAACTGAAATGGAAACACAGTAAATTGTTCGATGCGATGTCTATTTTGAAACTACCGATGGAGCCCAATACGACTTTTTCTCTGTATGTGACGATATATATGATAATTAATGCAAAATATATCGAACATTTTTTTTTGCAATATTTTAAATTACAATCGTTCGTATTTTGTCGATATCTTTAAAATAATTTTGAGTGCCAAAAAAACAAATCAAATTTGATTAACTTCAAAATACGATTCCGGTCTACTTATAGTTGGCAGTTTGGAACGTATTTCGTGCAATTTTCAAATAGTGATTTTTCATTTATTAAATAATCGTAAAAGTTTTCCCGACTAAAATTCGAGTAACGAAGAACACAAATAAATTACTATGACAAGATATTTTGAATGCTCGCACCGGCTATGAATTGAATATTTTACTCGAGAGACAACTTTTTATCCTCTGCGATCTTACTTATATATAATGTCACATTTGAATTTGCGCTCGTTGTCATATTTCGACACTACTGATGTCAAATTTTATTAGTGTTATTACTTCTTTGGACAGTCACAAAATTGGACAAGTCAGTATTTTATTAAGTAATCGGAGCGCCTAAGTTTCTCCCACGGAGCACTTTGAGAACATATGCCTTAATAGACCAGGGAAGAAATTTTCGTAAAAGTGTTTGAAGTATCGTTGTACATGTTTAATAGCTGAGTTTTAGGCGGAATATTGTACAATTTTAGCATCTCTTTGAAAATTAGCTGTTTGCATCTAATGTCCAGGCTTGTCCATGGGAAACGTTCCACGAGATGGGATGGGATAACACACCTTTGTATTTCCCATGGGACGCGTGGGACACGAAAACCATATGATTTTCAGGGAAATGATGGTAAAAATTTTCGTTATGGATTTCGTGTCCATATATTTGAGCATAGCTCTCTTGTTAGTTATAAAGAGCAAAACATATTCAGCATTAACAATATACTTCGTGAAAGGGCTGATGGACACATATATAATAGTTATGAACAAAAAGTTAACTAAGTCCGTTTTTTCGGGAAACCTGCTGACAAAGTATTATTTTTATTATATTGAGTATAAGCTCAGCTTCGGTTTGTCTGTCAAATGGAATTTTTTTTGGTAAACCCCCCAAATACTTTATAATATCATGATTCGGACAACTATCGTTTTTTTGTGGCTAATGAGCGAATAAGACAAGAATGAATTTTAGCAATAAAAAACCGTGTTTTTGTTATATTATCGCCCAATATTCTGAATAAAACTTGCATTACTTTGTTCCAAATTTTGTCAAATTTTCGTCATTGTTGAGAAGGAAATTTTCCCCTTGTGTTTGCAGTAATACTGTTAGTTTAGGCACCAATGCGCGCTAATAATTTTTTATGGCAAAGTCTTTAGAACCGGACCAGTGTTCATTTCTCAGTATCGTTGGCATGAAATTTAATAGTATCAGCAAATATTCACTGGGGCAATGGTTTTCAAAGGGTGGGGCGCGCTTTGCAAAAGGGGCGTAGACAATTTTTGAGGGGGCATGTAGCTAATTAAATCTATTTTTTGTTTGTTGGAATTAATCGTGCATTTTTTGGATATTTACATTCCATCCCCGTCCATCCCCGTATTTTCAAGGTATTTTTGAATGAAACATAATATTTGTTATATGTAGCTTATTGCTAGCTAGTTATTTTTGAGTTGTTGCGAGCATTTTCATAACAAGAGTTACATTGTAATCACCACAATTCGTAAAAATATTTTCATAGCTATACTATACTTATGAAAAAAAATTATACTCAAGATATAAGTACCAGTACTTCTTTATCGATTTCTCCTTGAATCCTCCCTTGAAAACGTCTACCTAACTGCTAGAACAGCATTGTATCAATAATAATATAGAGTGGAAATCATTAATTCTAAAACATTGAAACTCATTTCTATGTATAATGAATTAAATTGAGTACACACTGAGTTTTGCGGATACAAGGATGTCTATATATCCTGTGTCATATTTATATGTATATTGCCCTCTTTTATTGATAGCATAGTCATTATTTTCTTGCATAGAATTTATTGATTTAATTTTCTGGGCCAATCTGGCTAATCTTATATATGTAATTTGAAAGTATCATGGTCTATTACCATGGTAGTAACCAGTTAACCGTGTCATTCGTGTTCCAAGCTAGAATTACATTAGCTTTCCAATAACGATGTGATATAAGTAATTCCAACCGAGTGTATCAATGTGAATTCTATACCATTTGGCACTGGTTAACTACGCCATGCAAGCCCCTAACTAAAATATCGTTTCAAGTGGCGATACTGTAACGCAGTGGTTCTCAAACTTCTTCGTATTGTGACACCCTCCAAAAAATATGCCCAAGTTGCGACTTTTCGTGGGAACCGTATTAAACCGTACCTTCCAATAAAGGACCTTTTTTGCAATGAGTTTTATTTAAACGATCAAAGAAAACTAAACCAAAGTCAGTGAAATTGCATTTAATGGGATGGGAATACTTGCGTCTTTTTACAACTGTTACTAAACCTTGGTAAGATTTGTGAGCGCCGCACGCATTTCTCTCTCAACATTTACTCGAGATCGATATTTTGTTCGTATTACGACCATGGTCGCAAATCTTGCTTCGCATGAATACGAAATCGCAAAAGGGATCAGAGTGCGCAACGCTTTTTTTTACCAATGAAGGATGATCCTTATTGAAGAAAATCCAAATTTCTTTTTACATCGATTTCGTTTAAAAACGACGAAGAAAAGCAGCAATGTTTTGTTGAAGCAAGATTTTGGCCAGTGAAACATGTTATCTAATAAGCCCAAACGTCATTTAGTATCATCGCATCCCCAGTTGCAACAAAAATCACGGAATTTTACTACTTGAACGATCCAAAGTCAATGTAGCCTACGTCGTACTTGCGTTTTTAGCCTTTTCTTGTTTAGTATCATTTTCACGCTTGTATTATTACTTTTTCTACGTGCCGCAAAAGAGATTCCGCAAAAAAAAAAATTTACGACGCCCACTTTGAAAACCACTGCTGTAACGTATCAATATAGCCGTAAATCCTATTGGTAATAGTTCGTTCATGTTCATAGCTGTCTGAATCTAGAAATATATTTCCTATTGGTAATAGTTCGTTCATGTTCATAACTTTTTGAATCTGGAAATATATTTCCTATTGCTATATCGTTGATTGCAGGTACTAATATGTTAGGTTATTATGTGTATACATCTATATAAATGATCCAATAGAATAAATACACGGATTTGTCTATATTTCTTATGTTTTATTTATATGGGTATTACTTTATTGATAACATGGTTCTTAATATTCTGTGTAGAATTCACTTGTTTTTTTCCACAAAATAGTATCATACTATAAAAAAGAACCCGACTAAGCGCAGAAATATATCTGTAAATTATCATGGTCTATATCAGTGGTTCCTAAACTTTTTATTCGCAGTAATAGATACCCACCCAGTTTACAAAAACATTTGAGGTCAGAAACGAATATATTACAGAACAAATAAACAAGGTAAATCATAGTTTATAGTGTTTTTTTCAATGAGATATATAAGCTTATTGGTCTTCCAGAGAGTATTTTTTTTTAATTTTTGGTGACATTTTCGTCAGCCACAATCTCAACTCACCCCGTTTACTAATTGAATGGCGATGTTTTTTTTGATAGCACTTGTTTCATTGTTACAAACCCCTTCTCTACCACAAACGAGGTCGTAAATGAAAGAATCCAGGTTTCTGACTCCTGCCTTTTTTGCATGGTTTGTCAAATTATGAGAGATTTTCATTAAAAAGATACATCTTTATAAAAATCACGTATCGATGCATTTCTCAAATATTTATTTCCTCATTTCATTGCATTTCAAGGAGCTCCATTTAAATTAAATATTTTCTGCGCTATTGAACCCCTGCCCATTGCAGCGTGTTCTCATTCGTCGTATTATATTTAAATTGTAGGCTCGTTAAACGATTAACTCTTCACTAATTATAACCGCCAACTTTGGGAATCCCTGGTTTATACCACCTGGTAGTAAACAGTTAATAACTATGCCATTCATGTTCCAATCGAGAATCGCAATAAATTTTCAATACTGGTAATATTGGAGTGAGTCTAATCAAGTACATTAATATAACCGTGAATCTTACTACCTTCGATACTGGTTAACCATGTAATTTGTGTCCCAAACTGAAATTTTCAATAAGGATAATATATAAATTAGGCCAATTGTACACCCGACTTATACTTCCCTTGGTAGACCTAGTAACCAATAACCATACAATTCATATTGATAAGTGTTCGAAGCTGGCAATCGATGGTAGTCCAAGTAACCATACGATTCATATTGATAAGTGTTCGAAGCTGGCATTCCTTGGTAGTTCAAGTAACCATACGGTTCATATTGATAAGTGTTCGAAGCCGGCAATCCTTGGTAGTCCAAGTAATCATACGATTCATATTTATGAATGTTCGAAGTAGGTTGATAAGTGTTCGAAGCTGGCAATATTCCTAATGCGCTGTTATTAAGTGCAAGTATTCATATCTTATATTCATGCGTGTATGTAATATGTATGACGCTTTATTATTGCAAATATTACGACTCTAAAATCGTTTATCATGAGGTACCAAAGCTAACATGTTCTTATCATTCTGCATACCATATACCATTTTTTTATTATCTTGAAACCCGTTTTCACCAGAGGGTATTATTGTAGTTGTTAATCCCCTCTCCCAAAATTCGTGTCCTAAAATTAAATTTCCAATGATATACTATAGCCGCAAATACCTTATAACCAGTATAGACCTTCATTGGTAGTGTTCCTAGAACCCATGCCCCTCATGTCCATAAGTTTTCAAATCTGGAAATATATTCCCTATTTCTTCATAGTTTATTTCGAGTATTAATATGTTATGTTCCTATAATGAATGTAGAATGTCTACAATCCCTGTGGCTAATTTAGAGGACCTCAATATTAGGTAAATATAACGCACAATGCCTGTGGTACACAAACATTTTAAGCCGTTCAAGTTTGGAATATCTCGCGTCTCGTGTAAATTACTTGTATATCTATCAATAAATAATATCTGCAATTTTTTCGGGAAACCTGCTGACAAAGTATTATTTTTATTATATAAGCTCAGCTTTGGTTTGTCTGTCAAATGGAATTTATTTTGGAAAATCTGAGGGCAGCTAAACTAACACAAATTGCTAGGTTCATTTTGCAATAATATTGTCTGGCTTGAATATTAATTTTTTAACGAATGTTCATATTACTATTGTGTATTGTTTACTTGTTTTATTTCATTATTGATTGTGGTATATTGGCTTTTCATTAATTTCAATTTCGGGTTGGAGGGGTTAAATGAGTGTTCTATCTTCTGCTTAAAACAAACATCAATGTCGTTATACAGTCAGTGCTGGTCAAAACTAAATTAAAAGGCTTTCGGTAAAAGGTATCGGGCATCGGTGATAATATTTGGTATCGGTATTCGTATTGATATCGGCTAAATGTAGACTGATATTTCCACGATAAGTAACTTTTTGATCAATTCCAGAATGTTTTTAAAAAGTAGCTCGAAATACTGATATGAAAATTATTTTTTGCTTTTCACGGTATTAGCCTTATTAAGTATGAGCATTGCTGTTTCCCAACCGCGCGAATAGAAACGGGGATAGGTTTATGACCTGATTTTAGCCATTTATCATCCCAACTAATTTGGCTATTTCTGCAGCCCATTTTTTATATTGACATTTTTAACATTACATGGAAATTATGAGGAAATATATCAAACGGGAATTTTTAGATTTGTAAAATACAAAATACGACGTTATAATGGCATAAAATTCTGCGCTGGCAACTCGATGTATCAGTTAGATAGAGTGAGTAAACATTTATTTATTTATGAGTTTTCTAACCGAACACCGATATTATTAGCGTCAGTGCCCAATGTATTTGAACCAAAAAACGTATCAGGATTCAAATATTAATTTCTTATTATCTGAAATATGTCTCTTTCAATCTGAAAAATTGTGTGGCATGAATAATGCTTGTAAACTGTTACTTCAACTAGTTTGGACTGCACACTTGAAATAATAATTACATAGCATGTAAATGTCGGCAATTTCTGCTTTAAAATATTGATATCGGCGTTTTATCGTTGTTGTCGGATCGGTATCGGCGACAAGTGGTATCAGTACATCTCTCTTGTTGGAATCTCTAGTATAATGTAATGAACGTTAATGTTATGTTTAAAATAGACATCCATCCCATGCGTTATTGTATCAAATGATATGTTGTAAAACAATGTACTCTTTTACTGCAAACATTAAAAACTCGTATGATATCGAATAGCATCCCTTATTATGCCACAATAGCATGTAATTGGTTACACATACTAATAGTAAGATTCATTTCCTCAGCTACAGACAAAGTTTAATTGTTTTATTCCGTATATATGTTTGATCCGAGGTTATTTTGAAAGTTATCGGCATTTGTACTTTTGGTGAATGACCGTTCATAGACTACTCCCTTTAAGGCAATATAATCTCCTGTTCGTGGGACGAAAATGAGCATGTTGACGTAAACAAAATCTTGTATCGTCTTGTCTTCTTATATTCTTGTTTGTTTATTATTATTTCGGTATTTCGGATCATTGCAAGTCGGCTATTTAAGAGTTAATGCTCGCATTAGAAGTTTGTCGTTTAAGTAGTGTTAATTTAATTGCCGTAATAAACGGATTGTTTGCTTGTTTTATATTTTGGTTAAACAGGTTCATTCATATTACATAAATTATTAATGTTGCTATTGTTTGCATCTTTTGAAATTAAGTATGTTGTCGACATACTTAGGTTGGACGTAAACTTTAGCAACCCTATACATCTACAATATGCGTTTCGACCTCTACAATAATCATTTTTATCACCACACTATTTGTCGTATTTCATCACATATTATTTGTCTCTCGTACATTGTTCATGTAGATTGGATATTTCATTGCCAGTAATGGACTACAATCATATTCAAAGTGGTGGAGTTGTTAATATTGAGAAACTAGAAGGTTATAAGTCTGAGGGAGTTGATGACGCGCAGCGTCACCGCCCAACACGGTATAGGCGCCTTGTAGAGCCTCATCATACGTAATAAGTTTCTTATAATTTACTTCCTCTACTATAAAAAGGCATAATAACTAAATGTATATATATTTTTACAGGATTACTCAATTAGGAAACTTGACGACTCTTTCTGTTTTTCAAAAGAAAATGAAACTCAATTATTCAAATAGGAAGAAGAGTTTTATTGAAGATAACTAAGATGTGCTAGCCACACACAAGACTTTGATATAGAAAAATTGACTGTTGGTTTGAAACTGTATCCCATTGTCATACGTACTTTGAGATCGTATGCATGTGCACTGATTACCAATATGTGGTCGCAAACAAATGCACTGGGCAGTACACACGAATGTATTTATATCAAATAAGACTGTTGTTTAAAACTATACCAAAATGCCATACACACTGTAAAAGGATTATAAGCGGAAGTTCAACATGGCTCGACTCGTGAAGAACTATTTATGTAATTTGAATAATTGCGAACAAATTCTTGATTATATATTCATTAATGAATTGAATAATAGCTCAGAAAACTAAATACAATTGTTATTTGTATTTTAACACCCTGTAATGCAATCGTTTATTCCATGTCCTGGTATGAAAAAATTAAAATATTTCTTCCGTTTTACGTTATACTTATATTTTTATTACTGTTATCGTATATTACTGATTTATTATTTATATTATTGATTTTCACTGATATTGTACATTTTATAATAAGCTTTTTTGAAAATATGCTACTTCCATGTTTGGCTATCTTATTTGTTATAATCATTATTTTCTATAGTATTTTTAGATATTTTTTAACAGGAAAACAAGATATCGTGAAGACAAAGGAAAAGTATTGACAGGGATTGCCATGTTTTTTTTTTTAAATATTTGTTTCGTTATAGAATAGATAGATTTAGACCCATTCCCGTCATTAGGAAAAATAGGGTTTTTATTAGGCTTAGATATTTTTAATGTTATTCTAGCTTCGCAGACACAGAACTATGAAGGGACCTGGAAAAATTAAGAAAAGACGAATACAAGAAAAATCTACAAATTACATGTAAATATCTTTACTAATTTTATTAGGCTTAGATATTGTTAATATTATCTTAGCTTCTCAGGCACGGAATTTTGAGGGCACTGAAGAAATTGAAAAAAGACGGAACCAGAGACAAATCTAAAATACCGGTAAATATGTTATTATTATTATTGAATAATTATTAAAAAAGCTTTTTTGATAATATGCTGTATCCATATTTGCCTATCTTATTTGTCAAAATCAATATTTTCTCTTCTATTTTAGAGATATTTTCAACAGGAAACAAGATATTGTGACACCGACAAAAGAAGAAAAGTAATAACAGAGCTCGCCACGGCTTTTTTACTATAAACATTTTATTTGTTATAGATAGATTTAGACCCATTCCCGCCATCAGGGAAAAATAGGTTTTTTTTAGGCTTAGATATTTTTAATGTTATTCTAGCTTCTCAGGCACAGAACTATAAAGGGACTGGAAAAACTAAGAAAAGACGGATCCAAGGAAAATCTACAAATTACATGTAAATATTTTTACTAATTTTATTAGGCTTAGATATTGTTGATATTATCTTAGCTTCTCAGGCACAGAATTTTGAGGGCACTGAAGAAATTGAAAAAAGACGGAACCAGAGACAAATCTAAAATACCGGTAAATATGTTATTATTATTGAATATTTATTAATAAAGCTTTTTTCGATAATATGCTGTATCCATATTTCGCTATCTTATTTGTCATAATCATTATTTTCTCTTCTATTTTAGAGATATTTTCAACAGGAAACAAGATATTGTGACACCGACAAAAGAAGAAAAGTAATAACAGAGCTCGCCACGGCTTTTTTACTATAAACATTTTATTTGTTATAGATAGATTTAGACCCATTCCCGCCATTAGGAAATATAGGGTTTTTATTGGGCTTAGATATTTTTAATGTTATTCTAGCTTCTCAGGCACAGAACTATGAAGGAACTGGAAAAATTGAGAAAAGACGGATACAAGGAAAGTCTACAAATTACATGTAATTATTTTTACTAATTTTATTAGGCTTAGATATTGTTAATATTATCTTAGCTTCTCAGGCACAGAATTTTGAGGGCACTGAAGAAATTGAAAAAAGACGGAACCAGAGACAAATCTAAAATACCGGTAAATATGTTAAATATTATTGAATATTTATTAATAAAGCTTTTTTTGATAATATGATGTATCCATATTTGCCTATCTTATTTGTCATAATCCTTATTTTCTCTTCTATTTTAGTATATTTTCAACAGGAAACAAGATATTGTGACACCGACAGAAGAAGAAAAGTATTAACAAGGCTTGCCATGTTTTTTGTTTTGTTTTCAATATTTTATTTGGTATAGATAGATTTAGACCCATTCCCGCCATTAGGAAAAATAGGATTTTTATTAGGCTTAGATATTTTTAATGTTATTCTAGCTTCTCAGGCACAGAACCATGAAAGGACTGGAAAAATTAAGAAAAGACGGATACAAGGAAAATCTACAAATTACATGTAAATATTTTTTACCAATTTTCTTAGGCTTAGATATTGTTAATATTATCTTAGCTTCTCAGGCACAGAATTTTGAAGGCACTGAAGAAATTGAAAAAAGACGGAACCAGAGACAAATCTAAAATACCGGTAAATATGTTATTATTATTATTGAATATTTATTAATAAAGCTTTTTTTGATAATATGCTGTATCCATATTTGCCTATCTTATTTGTCATAATCATTATTTTCTCTTCTATTTTAGATATATTTTCAACAGGAAACAAGATATTGTGACACCGACAAAAGAAGAAAAGTATTAACAGGGATCGCCATGGCTTTTTCACTATTAACATTTTATTTGTTATAGATAGATTTAGACCCATTCCCGCCATTAGGAAATATAGGGTTTTTATTAGGCTTAGATATTTTTAATGTTATTCTAGCTTCTCAGGCACAGAACTATGAAGGAACTGGAAAAATTGAGAAAAGACGGATACAAGGAAAATCTACAAATTACATGTAATTATTTTTACTAATTTTATTAGGCTTAGATATTGTTAATATTATCTTAGCTTCTCAGGCACAGAATTTTGAGGGCACTGAAGAAATTGAAAAAAGACGGAACCAGAGACAAATCTAAAATACCGGTAAATATGTTAAATATTATTGAATATTTATTAATAAAGCTTTTTTTGATAATATGCTGTATCCATATTTGCCTATCTTATTTGTCATAATCATTATTTTCTCTTCTATTTTAAAGATATTTTCAACAGGAAACAAGATATTGTGACACCGACAGAAGAAGAAAAGTATTAACAAGGCTTGCCATGTTTTTTGTTTTGTTTTCAATATTTTATTTGGTATAGATAGATTTAGACCCATTCCCGCCATTAGGAAAAATAGGGATTTTATTAGGCTTAGATATTTTTAATGTTATTCTAGCTTCTCAGGCACAGAACCATGAAAGGACTGGAAAAATTAAGAAAAGACGGATACAAGGAAAATCCACAAATTACATGTAAATATTTTTTACCAATTTTATTAGGCTTAGATATTGTTAATATTATCTTAGCTTCTCAGGCACAGAATTTTGAAGGCAATGAAGAAATTGAAAAAAGACGGAAGCAGAGACAAATCTAAAATACCGGTAAATATGTTATTATTATTATTGAATATTTATTAATAAAGCTTTTTTTTAATAATAATATGTATCCATATTTGCCTATCTTATTTGTCATAATCATTATTTTCTCTTCTATTTTAGAGATATTTTCAACAGGAAACAAGATATTGTGACACCGACAAAAGAAGAAAAGTATTAACAGGGATCGCCATGGATTTTTCACTGTTAACATTTTATTTGTTATAGATAGATTTAGACTCATTCCCGCCATTAGGAAAAATAAGGTTTTTATTAGGCTTAGATATTTTTAATGTTATTCTAGCTTCTCAGGCACAGAACTATGAAGGGACTGGAAAAATTAGGAAAAGACGGATACAAGGAAAATCTACAAATTACATGTAAATATTTTTTACCAATTTTATTAGGCTTAGATATTGTTAATATTATCTTAGCCTCTCAGGCATAGAATTTTGAAGGCACTGAAGAAATTGAAAAAAGACGGAACCAGAGACAAATCTAAAATACCGGTAAATATGTTATTAATATTATTGAATATTTATTAATAAAGCTTTTTTTGATAATATGCTGTATCCATATTTGCCTATCTTATTTGTCATAATCATTATTTTCTCTTCTATTTTAGAGATATTTTCAACAGGAAACAAGATATTGTGACACCGACAGAAGAAGAAAAGTATTAACAAGGCTTGCCATGTTTTTTGTTTTGTTTTCAAAATTTTATTTGGTATAGATAGATTTAGACCCATTCCCGCCATTAGGAAAAATAGGGTTTTTATTAGGCTTAGATATTTTTAATGTTATTCTAGCTTCTCAGGCACAGAACCATGAAAGGACTGGAAAAATTAAGAAAAGACGGATACAAGGAAAATCCACAAATTACATGTAAATATTTTTTACCAATTTTATTAGGCTTAGATATTGTTAATATTATCTTAGCTTCTCAGGCACAGAATTTTGAAGGCAATGAAGAAATTGAAACAAGGCGGAACCAGAGACAAATCTAAAATACCGGTAAATATGTTATTATTATTATTGAATATTTATTAATAAAGCTTTTTTTAATAATAATATGTATCCATATTTGCCTATCTTATTTGTCATAATCATTATTTTCTCTTCTATTTTAGAGATATTTTCAACAGGAAACAAGATATTGTGACACCGACAAAAGAAGAAAAGTATTAACAGGGATCGCCATGGCTTTTTCACTATTAACATTTTATTTGTTATAGATAGATTTAGACCCATTCCCGCCATTAGGAAATATAGGGTTTTTATTAGGCTTAGATATTTTTAATGTTATTCTAGCTTCTCAGGCACAGAACTATGAAGGAACTGGAAAAATTGAGAAAAGACGGATACAAGGAAAATCTACAAATTACATGTAATTATTTTTACTAATTTTATTAGGCTTAGATATTGTTAATATTATCTTAGCTTCTCAGGCACAGAATTTTGAGGGCACTGAAGAAATTGAAAAAAGACGGAACCAGAGACAAATCTAAAATACCGGTAAATATGTTAAATATTATTGAATATTTATTAATAAAGCTTTTTTTGATAATATGCTGTATCCATATTTGCCTATCTTATTTGTCATAATCATTATTTTCTCTTCTATTTTAAAGATATTTTCAACAGGAAACAAGATATTGTGACACCGACAGAAGAAGAAAAGTATTAACAAGGCTTGCCATGTTTTTTGTTTTGTTTTCAATATTTTATTTGGTATAGATAGATTTAGACCCATTCCCGCCATTAGGAAAAATAGGGATTTTATTAGGCTTAGATATTTTTAATGTTATTCTAGCTTCTCAGGCACAGAACCATGAAAGGACTGGAAAAATTAAGAAAAGACGGATACAAGGAAAATCCACAAATTACATGTAAATATTTTTTACCAATTTTATTAGGCTTAGATATTGTTAATATTATCTTAGCTTCTCAGGCACAGAATTTTGAAGGCAATGAAGAAATTGAAAAAAGACGGAAGCAGAGACAAATCTAAAATACCGGTAAATATGTTATTATTATTATTGAATATTTATTAATAAAGCTTTTTTTTAATAATAATATGTATCCATATTTGCCTATCTTATTTGTCATAATCATTATTTTCTCTTCTATTTTAGAGATATTTTCAACAGGAAACAAGATATTGTGACACCGACAAAAGAAGAAAAGTATTAACAGGGATCGCCATGGATTTTTCACTGTTAACATTTTATTTGTTATAGATAGATTTAGACTCATTCCCGCCATTAGGAAAAATAAGGTTTTTATTAGGCTTAGATATTTTTAATGTTATTCTAGCTTCTCAGGCACAGAACTATGAAGGGACTGGAAAAATTAGGAAAAGACGGATACAAGGAAAATCTACAAATTACATGTAAATATTTTTTACCAATTTTATTAGGCTTAGATATTGTTAATATTATCTTAGCCTCTCAGGCATAGAATTTTGAAGGCACTGAAGAAATTGAAAAAAGACGGAACCAGAGACAAATCTAAAATACCGGTAAATATGTTATTAATATTATTGAATATTTATTAATAAAGCTTTTTTTGATAATATGCTGTATCCATATTTGCCTATCTTATTTGTCATAATCATTATTTTCTCTTCTATTTTAGAGATATTTTCAACAGGAAACAAGATATTGTGACACCGACAGAAGAAGAAAAGTATTAACAAGGCTTGCCATGTTTTTTGTTTTGTTTTCAAAATTTTATTTGGTATAGATAGATTTAGACCCATTCCCGCCATTAGGAAAAATAGGGTTTTTATTAGGCTTAGATATTTTTAATGTTATTCTAGCTTCTCAGGCACAGAACCATGAAAGGACTGGAAAAATTAAGAAAAGACGGATACAAGGAAAATCCACAAATTACATGTAAATATTTTTTACCAATTTTATTAGGCTTAGATATTGTTAATATTATCTTAGCTTCTCAGGCACAGAATTTTGAAGGCAATGAAGAAATTGAAACAAGGCGGAACCAGAGACAAATCTAAAATACCGGTAAATATGTTATTATTATTATTGAATATTTATTAATAAAGCTTTTTTTAATAATAATATGTATCCATATTTGCCTATCTTATTTGTCATAATCATTATTTTCTCTTCTATTTTAGAGATATTTTCAACAGGAAACAAGATATTGTGACACCGACAAAAGAAGAAAAGTATTAACAGGGATCGCCATGGATTTTTCACTGTTAACATTTTATTTGTTATAGATAGATTTAGACCCATTCCCGCCATTAGGAAAAATAAGGTTTTTATTAGGCTTAGATATTTTTAATGTTATTCTAGCTTCTCAGGCACAGAACTATGAAGGGACTGGAAAAATTAGGAAAAGACGGATACAAGGAAAATCTACAAATTACATGTAAATATTTTTTACCAATTTTATTAGGCTTAGATATTGTTAATATTATCTTAGCCTCTCAGGCATAGAATTTTGAAGGCACTGAAGAAATTGAAAAAAGACGGAATCAGAGACAAATCTAAAATACCAGTAAATATGTTATTATTATTATTGAATATTTATTAATAAAGCTTTTTTTGATAATATGCTGTATCCATATTTGCCTATCTTATTTGTCATAATCATTATTTTCTCTTCTATTTTAGAGATATTTTCAACAGGAAACAAGATATTGTGACACCGACAAAAGAAGAAAAGTATTAACAGGGCTTGCCATGTTTTTTGTTTTGTTTTCAATATTTTATTTGGTATAGATAGATTTAGACCCATACCCGCCATTAGGAAAAATAGAGTTTTTATGAGGTTTAGATATTTTTTATGTTATTCTAGCTTCTCAGGCACAGAACTATGAAGGGACTGGAAAAATTAAGAAAAGACGGATACAAGGAAAATCTACAAATTACATGTAAATATTTTTACCAATTTTATTAGGCTTAGATATTGTTAATATTATCTTAGCTTCTCAGGCACAGAATTTTGAAGGCACTGAAAAAATTGAAAAAAGACGGAACCTGAGACAAATCTAAAATACCGGTAAATATGTTATTATTATTATTGAGTAATTATTATTAAAGCTTTTTTAGTAACATGATGTATCCATATTTGCCTATCTTATTTGTCATAATCATTATTTTCTCTTCTATTTTAGAGATATTTTCAACAGGAAACAAGATATTGTGACAACGACAAAAGAAGAAAAGTATTACCAGGGATCGTTATGGCTTTTTTACTATAAACATTTTATTTGTTATAGATAGATTTAGGCCCATTCCCGCCATTAGGAAAAATAGGGTTTTTATTAGGCTTAGATATTATTAATGTTATTCAGCTTCTCAGGCACAGAACTATGAAGGGACTGAAAAAATTAAGAAAAGACGGATATAAGGAAAATCTACAAACTACATGTAAATATTTTTACCAATTTTATTAGGCTTAGATATTGTTAATATTATCTTAGCTTCTCAGGCACAGAATTTTGAAATCACTGAAGAAATTGAAAAAATACGGAACCAGAGACAAATCTAAAATATCGGTAAATATGTTATTATTATTATTGAATATTTATTAATAAAGCTTTTTTTGATAATATGCTGTATCCATATTTGCCTATCTTATTTGTCATAATCATTATTTTCTCTTCTATTTTAGAGATATTTTCAACAGGAAACAAGATATTGTGACACCGACAAAAGAAGAAAAGTATTAACAGGGCTTGCCATGTTTTTTGTTTTGTTTTCAATATTTTATTTGGTATAGATAGATTTAGACCCATTTCCGCCATTAGGAAAAATAGAGTTTTTATTAGGTTTAGATATTTTTAATGTTATTCTAGCTTCTCAGGCGCAGAACTATGAAGGGACACTGGAAAAATTAAGAAAAGACGGATACAAGGAAAATCTACATATTACATGTAAATATTTTTACTAATTTTATTAGGCTTAGATATTGTTAATATTATCTTAGCTTCTCAGGCACAGAATTTTGAAGGCACTGAAAAAATTGAAAAAAGACGGAACCTGAGACAAATCTAAAATACCGGTAAATATGTTATTATTATTATTGAATATTTATTATCAAAGCTTTTTTAGTAACATGATGTATCCATATTTGCCTATCTTATTTGTCATAATCATTATTTTCTCTTCTATTTTAGAGATATTTTCAACAGGAAACAAGATATTGTGACACCGACAAAAGAAGAAAAGTATTACCAGGGATCGCTCTGGCTTTTTACTATAAACATTTTATTTGTTATAGATAGATTTAGACCCAATCCCGCCATTAGGAAAAATAGGGTTTTTATTAGGCTTAGATATTATTAATGTTATTCAGCTTCTCAGGCACAGAACTATGAAGGGACTGAAAAAATTAAGAAAAGACGGATATAAGGAAAATCTACAAAATACATGTAAATATTTTTACCAATTTTATTAGGCTTAGATATTGTTAATATTATCTTAGCTTCTCAGGCACAGAATTTTGAAATCACCGAAGAAATTGAAAAAAGACGGAACCAGAGACAAATCTAAAATATCGGTAAATATGTTATTATTATTATTATTATTGAATATTTATTATTAAAGCTTTTTTTGATAATATGCTGTATCTATATTTGTCTATTTTATTTGTCATAATCATTATTTTCTTTTCTATTTTAGAGATATTTTCAACAGGAAACAAGATATTGTGACACCGACAGAAGAAGAAAAGTATTGACAGGGCTTGCCATGTTTTTTGTTTTGTTTTCAATATTTTATTTGGTATATATAGATTTAGACCCATTCCCGTCATTAGGAAAAATAGGGTTTTTATTAGGTTTAGATATTTTTAATGTTATTCTAGCTTCTCAGGCACAGAACTATGACGGGACTGGAAAATTTAAGAAAAGACGGATACAAGGAAAATCTACAAATTACATGTAAATATTTTTACTAATTTTATTAGGCTTAGATATTGTTAATATTATCTTAGCTTCTCAGGCACAGAATTTTGAGGGCACTGAAGAAATTGAAAAAAGACGGAACCAGAGACAAATCTAAAATACCGGTAAATATGTTAAATATTATTGAATATTTATTAATAAAGCTTTTTTGATAATTTGCTGTATCCATATTTGCCTATCTTATTTGTCATAATCATTATTTTCTCTTCTATTTTAGAGATATTTTCAACAGGAAACAAGATATTGTGACACCGACAAAAGAAGAAAAGTATTAACAGGGATCGCCATGGCTTTTTCACTATTAACATTTTATTTGTTATAGATAGATTTAGACCCATTCCCGCCATTAGGAAAAATAGGGTTTTTATTAGGCTTAGATATTTTTAATGTTATTCTAGCTTCTCAGGCACAGAACTATGAAGGGACTGGAAAAATTAGGAAAAGACGGATACAAGGAAAATCTACAAATTACATGTAAATATTTTTACCAATTTTATTAGGCTTAGATATTGTAAATATTATCTT
The DNA here is from genome assembly GCF_964204865.1 of Styela clava. NCBI lineage: Eukaryota > Metazoa > Chordata > Ascidiacea > Stolidobranchia > Styelidae > Styela > Styela clava. The sequence goes on along the minus strand of NC_135258.1, from coordinate 20,945,322 downwards.
AGCTTCTCAGGCACAGAATTTTGAAAGCACTGAAGAAATTGAAAAAAGACGGAACCTGAGACAAATCTAAAATACCGGTAAATATGTTATTATTATTATTGAATATTTATTAATAAAGCTTTTTTTGATAATATGCTGTATCCATATTTGCCTATCTTATTTGTCATAATCATTATTTTCTCTTCTATTTTAGAGATATTTTCGACAGGAAACAAGATATTGTGACACCGACAGAAGAAGAAAAGTATTAACATGGCTTGCCATGTTTTTTGTTTTGTTTTCAATATTTTATTTGGTATAGATAGATTTAGACCCATTCCCGCCATTTGGAAAAATAGAGTTTTTATTAGGTTTAGATATTTTCAATGTTATTCTAGCTTCTCAGGCACAGAACTATGAAGGGACTGGAAAAATTAAGAAAAGACGGATACAAGGAAAATCTACAAATTACATGTAAATATTTTTACTAATTTTATTAAGCTTAGATATTGTTAATATTATCTTAGCTTCTCAGGCACAGAATTTTGAAGGCACTGAAAAAATTGAAAAAAGACGGAACCTGAGACAAATCTAAAATACCGGTAAATATGTTATTATTATTATTGAATATTTATTATTAAAGTTTTTTTAGTAACATGATGTATCCATATTTGCCTATCTTATTTGTCATAATCATTATTTTCTCTTCTATTTTAGAGATATTTTCAACAGGAAACAAGATATTGTGACACCGACAAAAGAAGAAAAATATTACCAGGGATCGCTATGGCTTTTTTACTATAAACATTTTATTTGTTATAGATAGATTTAGACCCATTCCCGCCATTAGGAAAAATAGGGTTTTTATTAGGTTTAGATATTTTTAATGTTATTCTAGCTTCTCAGGCACAGAACTATGACGGGACTGGAAAATTTAAGAAAAGACGGATACAAGGAAAATCTACAAATGACATGTAAATATTTTTACTAATTTTATTAGGCTTAGATATTGTTAATATTATCTTAGCTTCTCAGGCACAGAATTTTGAAGGCACTGAAAAAATTGAAAAAAGACGGAACCAGAGACAAATCTAATATACCGGTAAATATGTTATTATTATTATTGAATATTTATTAATAAAGCTTTTTTGATAATATGCTGTATCCATATTTGCCTATCTTATTTGTCATAATCATTATTTTCTCTTCTATTTTAGAGATATTTTCAACAGGAAACAAGATATTGTGACACCGACAGAAGAAGAAAAGTACTAACAGGGCTTACCATGTTTTTTGTTTTGTTTTCAATATTTTATTTGGTATAGATAGATTTAGACCTATTTCCGCCATTAGGAATAATAGAGTTTTTATTAGGCTTAGATATTTTTGATGTTATTCTAGCTTCTCAGGCACAGAACTATGAAGGGACTGGAAAAATTAAGAAAAGACGGATACAAGGAAAATCTACAAATTACATGTAAATATTTTTACTAATTTTATTAGGCTTAGATATTGTTAATATTATCTTAGCTTCTCAGGCACAGAATTTTGAAGGCACTGAAAAAATTGAAAAAAGACGGAACCAGAGACAAATCTAAAATACCGGTAAATATGGTATTATTATATTGGATATTTATTAATAGAGCTTTTTTTGATAAGATGCTGTATCCATATTTGCCCATCTTATTTGTCATAATCATTATTTTCTCTTCTATTTTAGATATATTTTCAACAGGAAACAAGATATTGTGACACCGACAAAAGAAGAAAAGTATTAACAGGGATCGCTATGGATTTTTCACTATTAACATTTTATTTGTTATAGATAGATTTAGACCCATTCCCGCCATTAGGAAAAATAAGGTTTTTATTAGGCTTAGATATTTTTAATGTTATTCTAGCTTCTCAGGCACAGAACTATGAAGGGACTGGAAAAATTAAGAAAAGACGGATACAAGGAAAATCTACAAATTACATGTAAATATTTTTACCAATTTTATTAGGCTTAGATATTGTTAATATTATCTTAGCTTCTCAGGCACAGAATTTTGAAGGCACTGAAGAAATTGAAAAAAGACGGAACCTGAGACAAATCTAAAATACCCGTAAATATGTTATTATTATTATTGAATATTTATTAATAAAGCTTTTTTTGATAATATGCTGTATCCAAATTTGCCTATCTTATTTGTCATAATCATTATTTTCTCTTCTATTTTAGAGATATTTTCAACAGGAAACAAGATATTGTGACACCGACAGAAGAAGAAAAGTATTAACAGGGCTTGCCATGTTTTTTGTTTTGTTTTCAATATTTTATTTGGTATAGATAGATTTAGACCCATTCCCGCCATTAGGAATAATAGAGTTTTTATTAGGCTTAGATATTTTTAATGTTATTCTAGCATCTCAGGCACAGAACTATAAAGGGACTGGAAAAATTAAGAAAAAACTGATACAAGGAAAATCTGCAAATTACATGTAAATATTTTTACTAATTTCATTAGGCTTAGATATTGTTAATATTATATTAGCTTCTCAGGCACAGAATTTTGAAGGCACTGAAAAAATTGAAAAAAGACGGAACCAGAGACAAATCTAAAATACAGGTAAATATGTTATTATTATTATTGAATATTTATTAATAAAGCTTTTTTTGATAATATGCTGTATCCATATTTGCCTATCTTATTTGTCATAATCATTATTTTCTCTTCTATTTTAGAGATATATTCAACAGGAAACAAGATATTGTGACACCGACAAAAGAAGAAAAGTATTAACAGGGATCGGCATGGCTTTTTCACTATTAACATTTTATTTGTTATAGATAGATTTGGACCCATTCCCGCCATTAGGAAAAATAGGGTTTTTATTAGGCTTAGATATTTTTAATGGTATTCTAGCTTCTCAGGCACAGAACTATGAAGGGATTGGAAAAATTAAGAAAAGACGGATACAAGGAAAATCTACAAATTACATGTAAATATTTTTACCAATTTTATTAGGCTTTGATATTGTTAATATTATCTTAGCTTCTCAGGCACAGAATTTTGAAGGCACTGAAGAAATTGAAAAAAGACGGAACCTGAGACAAATCTAAAATACCGGTAAATATGTTATTATTATTATTAATATTGAAGATTTATTATTAAAGCTTTTTTAGTAATATGCTGTATCCATATTTGCCTATCTTACATGTCATAATCATTATTTTCTCTTCTATTTTAGAGATATTTTCAACAGGAAACAAGATATTGTGACACCGACAAAAGAAGAAAAGTATTAACAGGGATCGCCATGGCTTTTTCACTGTTAACATTTTATTTGTTATAGATAGATTTAGACCCATTCCCGCCATCAGGAAAAATAGGGTTTTATTAGGCTTAGATATTTTTAATGTTATTCTAGCTTCTCAGGCACAGAACTATGAAGGAACTGGTAAAATTAGGAAAAGACGGATCCAAGGAAAATCTACAAATTACATGTAAATATTTTTACCAAATTTATTAGGTTTAGATATTTTTTATTATAAGAAGTTCAATCAGGTGAATTTTATTAATAAGTTCGATTTTATTGAATATTTTAATAAATGATATTTTTTTCAGAAGATTACTTACCCAAGAAATAGAAGAAGCCGAACAATATCTGTGAAGACAATCACGATAAGGTATAATATAATGCATTAATGACTGGGTTTTTATAATATTGGTAAAGTCTTGTATCCCAGATTAGTTAATTCGTTTTGAATTTAAATATGGGCATAGGGCGTTTCAGATTTTTCTGGAGCGCGATAGGACCCCATCAACAAGTCCTAACGAGTGGAAAAACCGACACCTCTTGGGTCCACATGGAAGATCGGTATTTTATTTTGACAATTTAGAAAATACTTTTTTATTTTAATTATTAAAAAATACAATGTTACTATTTGCAATGGATATATATTACTTAATATTTCATTAAATATGTGACTACTGCACTTACTTTGCAATATGTTTTAGTTGTATTTTGCATATATATAATAAATGAAAAAATAGATCTGTTTAATAAAATAACGATTTTGACTGTTTTGTTCTATTCCGTATCGAAATGGCAGATCTAGTCGGGCTACTGAATTATATAAATCTACCCAGCAATTGTCTGTATTAGACAAATATTATAAGTTTGCAATTGATGAGGGTTCCCGAAAGACTATAAAAAGAAATGCATTGAAAGGTCTCCAAGAAAGTGGGTGAATTTTACTTTGCAACTTCATGCATGGGTGGTGAGCATAGTCAGTGTTACTTTGAAACGTGGGTGAGCATAGTTAGTTTTACTTTGCAACTGCATGCATAGCAGTTTTGCAACTTCATGAATGGGTGAGAGTTTTACTATGTAACTTCATGCATGAGTGAACATCACTTCATGCATAGATGAATGTAGTCAGATTCCGTCAATTTTACTTTGTAACATATAGTGAGCGTAGTCAGTTTTACTTTGTAACGTCATGCATGACTGCATGGGTGAGCATAGTCATTTTTACTTTGTAACGTCATGAATAGCTGAGCGTAGTCAGTTTTACAATGTTATGTCATTCATGGGTGAGCGTAGCCGGTTCTACTTTGTAACTTCATGCATGAGTGAGCGTAGTCAGTTTTACTTTATAGCGTCATGCGCGAGTCAGCGTAGTCGGTTTTACTTTGTAACGTCATGCATGAGTAAGTAAGTGTATTAGGTTCAATCAGTTTTACTTTGTAACTTCATGCATAAGTGAGCAAGTCAGTTTTACTTCGTAACTTCATACATGGGTGAGCGTAGTCAGTTTTACTTTGTAACTTCTTGCATGGGCGAGCGTAGTCAGTTTTACTTTGTAACTTCATGCATGAGTGAGCATAGTCAGTTTTACTTTGTAACTTCATACATGGGCGAGCGTAGTCAGTTTTACTTTGTAACTTCATGCATGAGTGAGCATAGTCAGTTTTACTTTGTAACTTCATGCATGGGTGAGCATAGTCAGTTTTACTTAGTAACTTCATGCATGAGTGAGCATAGTCAGTTTTACTTTGTAACTTCATGCATGGGTCAGCGAATCAGTTTCACTTAGTAACTTCATGCATGATTGAGCATAGTCAGTTTTACTTTGTAACTTCATGCATGAGTGAGCATAGTCAGTTTTACTTTGTAACGTCATGCATGGGAGGGCGTAGTTAGTTTTACTTTGGAACTTCATGCATGGGTGAGCAAAGTCGGTTCTACTTTGTTACTTCATGCATGAGTGAGCATAGTCAGTTTTTCCTTATAGCGTCATGCGTGAGTCAGCGTAGTCAGTTTTACTTTGTAACGTCATGCATGAGTAAGTAAGCGTATTAGGTTCAACTAGTTTTACTTTGTAATTTCATGCATAAGTGAGAAAGTCAGTTTTACTTTGTAACTTCATGCATGAGTGAGCGTAGACAGTTTTACTTTGTAACTTCTTGCATGGGCGAGCGTAGTCAGTTTTACTTTGTAACTCCATGCATGAGTGAGCATAGTCAGTTTTACTTTGTAACTTCATGCATGGGTGAGCGTAGTCAGTTTTACTTTGTAACTTCATGCATGAGTGAGCATAGTCAGTTTTACTTTGTAACTTCATGCATGCGTGAGCATAGGCCTTTTTCACTTTGTAACTTCATGCATGATTGAGCATATAGTCATTTTACTTTGAAACTTTATGCATGGGTCAGCGAATCAGTTTTACTTAGTAACCTCATGCATGAGAGAGCATAGTCAGTTTTACTTTGTAAATTCATGCATGAGTGAGTATAGTCAGTTTTACTTTGTAACTTCATGCATGATGGAGCATAGTCAGTTTTACTTTGTAACTTCATGCATGGGTGAGCATAGTCAGTTTTACTTAGTAACTTCATGCATGGGTCAGCGAATCAGTTTTACTTGGTAACTTCTTCCATGAGTGAGCATAGTCAGTTTTACTTTGTAACTTCATGCATGGGTCAGCGAATCAGTTTTACTTAGTAACTTCATGCATTAGTGAGCATAGTCAGTTTCACTTTGTAACTTCATGCATGAGTGAGCATAGTCAGTTTTACTTTGTAACTTCATGCTTGGGAGGGCGTAGTCAGTTTTACTTTGGAACTTCATGCATGGGAGAGCGTAGTCAGTTTTACTTTGTAACTTCGTGCATGGGAGAGCGTAGTCAGTTTTACTTTGGAACTTCATGCATGAGTGAGCATATTCAGTTTTACTTTGTAACTTCATGCATGAGTGAGCATAGTCAGTTTTACTTTGTAACTTCATGCATGGGTGAGCGTGGTCAGTTTTACTTTGTAACTTCATGCATGAGTGAGAATAGTCAGTTTTACTTTGTAACTTCACGCATTTTGTAACTTCATGCATGAGTGAGAGTAGTCAGTTTTACTTTGGAACTTCATGCATGAGTGAGCATAGTCAGTTTTACTTTGGAACTTCATACATGGGGTTGTACTTTGTAACTTCATGCATGGGGTGAGCGTACTTTGTAGCTTCATGCGTGGGTAAGCATAGTCAGTTATACTTTGTAACATCGTGCATGAGTGAGCGTAGTCAGTTTTACCTGGTAACATACTCAGTTTTAATATAAAACTTCATGCGTCGGTGAGCGAATTCAGTTTTACTTTGTAACGTCATTCATGCATGAGTGAGCTTAGTCAGTTTCACTTTGTAACGTCATGTATGAGTGAGCGAAGTCAGTTCACATTTTTATCGTCATGCATGAGTGAGCGTGGTCAGTTCCACTTTCTAACGTCATGCATGAGTGCACTAAGTCAGTTTACTTTGTAACGTCATGCATAAGTGAGCATGGTCAGTTTTACTTTGTAACGCCATGCATGAGTGAGCGTAGTCAGTTTTACTTTGTAACTTCGTGAATGGGTGAACGTAGATACACCAAAGAAATTGCTGACTAGCATGACGGAGTATAGCAAGTTAAAAACCATAAAGGGGGGATTCGTTTTTCGTGCTTGGGAAGAATCAGATAAAATAAATATTTGATGAGAGAGTCGTGCTTGAGGAGACCCAATAAAATTTATATTTGACAAAAGAGAGACACCACCATAAGTATATCTCATTCTGCATGTACACTTGTGCAAGTGATCATTTCTATAGAAAATTTTCTTTCTAGGGTCACTTTGGCGACGATCTCCATGTTTAAACCAGAAACGTGACAATTTATACCAACCAATTTCGACACGCAGTTTTGTACATATATGTTGAGCAATACAACAGAGTGTGTCAATATGATATGTAGGGTATAAGCGACTTAGTACTTATGATGAGGATCTACATTCTACAAGAAGCCTATAACGTGTTGGGCGGTGATATTTTGCGCTATTAACTTCTTTTGATGTATAACCTGCCAGATTTCTCGATAATTAAAAACTCCACCACTTTGAATATGATTGAAATATATTGCAGTCGATGAAATACCGACAAGTAAATGTGATGAATGAAACAACAAAATTGTGTGATGATAAAAACAAATGATTCCAGTATCGTAGATATAGACGTGTAAATAATTTTTGCAATGTAGAGGGCCCAATAAATGGATATAGTAATGTTGAGAGTTGCTAAAGTTTACGACCAACCCAGCAGGCAGGTTAAAACATACTTTATTCTGAAATATGCAAACAATAGCAACATTAAATTATGCAAAATAAATCAAACTCCTAACTCTAAATAAATAGTAAACAGCCGACTGGCGATGATTCAAAATAATAAATAAACAAGAATGAGAGAAAAAGAAAAGACCTATAAAGGGTTTTGTTTACGCCGACAGGCCTATTCCTGCCCACAAACAGATGGTGAAATTGTTTCAAAAAAGGGAGTAATTTATGAGCGGTCAACCAAATAACAAAGCTCAATGACCGATATCTTGAAATAAACCCTGTCAAATATATACAAAATAAAACAAAGAAACTTTGTTTGTAACATGCTACGTCGAGATGGTAATCAATTAATTTTAGTCTCTGCTTAAGATAGTTATTTAACCCAATGTCAGGCATTCAAACTTGCACAAGGTTTTAAAATGCCAGATCAAGCCCCATAAACGGCGCTCCAGAAGTGTGTGTACAAATATGGAGGTAACTAATTTTGTTGGGCCACTTTACATCAAGGACAAAAACCTATGTTAAGGAGTATTTTTACTTGGCCAACACAGGCAGCCCGATTTCAAAATATAACTAAAATAAGGAAAATCTGAATGAAGGTATGGCTTAACCCAGTTCACATACTACGGAAATATATAACTTATAAACTTATGGCATTGTGTAAAATATGAACCAGCTTGCAATTTTATTTACAATTACCAGAATAATAATGAACGTGAAAGACTTCTAACATTCCCCCCCCCCCCCCCCATGTTTGTTTTTTGTCACGATATTCAAACATAGGTGAAGCAAGTATTTGCCTGAAGCAGAGGGCTAAGATTTTTTGCAATCTTGTAATTTCCATGTCATACGATGCATCTGTTATTGAAGCTGACGTTTGCTATCTGTGCCCAAATCGTACGGTAGCCTACTTTCAGTTGATTAATTTTTGCTGGCATAGTTTCGGAAGAATCACAAAGTTGCAAAATAATCGCAATAACGTTTGTAAATTAGATTGTAGTCTATTATTTATAGGTCAAGAGCAGTGGAATGAAACGTAATGAAGACTTGGATAATGCTGTCAGAAGAAAGAAACATATATAGTCCAGTACCGACAGGCTGTGGCTGCTAGGACGTGTTACCGTAAATGATTGGGAACCACTGAATTAAGTAATAGAATCAGGTGCTTCTGGCAATAATGAAAATGGGCACCACAGAATTATCTGCACTTTAGTAATTTCCATAGACGATTTTTCAATAGGCTCAGTGTTTAGAATTAGACTAATTGGCAGATTCGAATCAGTCAAACGACATATACCTCGATATTGGCCGGTTGAAATAAAATACTCAAATAATAACTTGAATCTGTTTGTGAAGGATGAAAAAGCTGACTGAACGTAAGAAATTTGGTTCGCGGATTCACTTCTCAAATTATCTTAAGCATCTTTTCGCAATTACGCATTTTTATCGAAAAAACTAAAATGATCAAGAGCTAAAATGAGATATCATTTTATTTCCACGAATACTGTAAAAGTGTAAAGCAAACGCAAACGATAGTTTCAGATGAACGACTTCCATTCAGCTATAACAACACTTCCTTTAAAACAATTCAGTATGTGTATTGTAATTTCTGAGAGTTAATTAGCCTAGTCGTGGGTTGTCATGCGTGACGTTATTGAATAAGCTAGATTCTGATACACCAGGGCAGGGCAGGATCAGCACACGATACAGGTGGTCGTGGTAAAAAAGGGAGGGCATGACAGCAGGCCAAGAAACATAAAAATGGTGGTGGTAGAAACCTGGGTAGAGAATAGAAATTAGCGAGTGCGGTCCCGCGGAGGAAAATAATGAAAACGAGCAAGCAAATCGTCGGTCGATAAATAATACAATACAAGTAAAATGAAATATGGCGAACTCGGCGACCACATACACCACATAACGTTTGCACCTAATATATGACTAAGTATTCGACTTCGGTACTCCCGAAGTATGTAAACCAATATGGCGGGCACCGGGACGAATTATGTGTATCAGGTTAGGGTTAGGCCATAATTTTATTCCAATTTTCCTTATTTTGTTTTATTTCAAGTTAGGGGACTAGCCAAGATACTCTCGTAGTATTTGTACCTGAAATTAAGGCCTAACCCCAACGTGGTACATATACTACGTTCCGGTGTCCGCCATCTTGTTACGCATACTTAAGGAGCACCGGCTATCGTGTCCATCTATTTGAGTATCGTTCTTTTATTATTTCAAATATAGTCTGATGGTGAAGATGAATAGAAGGAGGTAAAGTAATTGCTGACGTGTAAGTATGTCCACGGTGCAATATTCTGCAAGGAAGTATTGGCTGAAGCAATGAGGTAGCTAGTGGCACATTCTAGAGCGCATATGCCGTAGGCAATATGCTTTGTTCATGAAAAAAGTGCAAAGCGAAATAAAGATCGCAGAAAATCGACTTTCAAAGTATACAATGCAGTAAATTTCTACTAGACTCCGTATAGCGAGCGACTCATACGTTGAGTAAGTCTGTTGGCGCTTTCCTAATTTGGTGTTGGCATAATATAATTTGGTGACGTTTCAATGCAGACAAACTTAATCAAGGAATAATGATATGGTAAGAACGCTGGCGTATAATGAAAAATATTATCACAGGGTAAAATCAAATCTAGAAACACATTTATTTATAGAAGTTTGACATTCCTCAAACTCTTGTCTTTGTTCATCATGTGTCGCAATTCGAAAAATATTCTTTTCTTTTGATGTGTCTGAATAGCTGAGTCAATTAACTGGCCAAATTTAATTTAAGTCGCCAATCCAAACCAATAAAAAAAGATAGTTCCCAGGTTATTCGTTCCTAATGCGAAGTCTTGAATAATTAGAAAAGCCATAAGCATCTCGAACAGTGATTATCAAAATTTTAATATATATCGTAATTTCTACAGTCTGTACGGCAAAGTATATTATATTTCCAAACCGCGTAACTATATGACCAGGCTCATTGACTAGATTCGAGCATTGAATTTCCAACTTTTTCGCGGAATATAATGATTCAAGGCATGATGATTCAATGATTAAACAAGAATCGTTTAATTTTAGAAAGTTTGATAAGTCTTTGGCAATATTTAATTAAGCAAATTCACAAAAGGGTAATTTACCCTGTACAAAGATCTGCATAATGAATTTCAACACTTGTGACAGGAGCCGTTGTAAGTTAGGTAGAAGTTGTCTATTTTCGTATATAATTTTTGATAAAATTAAAACGCACTATAATGTTTTTGTTTCTAATAAATACGTGCATCCCGCCCTTTCTTTACCACATATATATTTTGACATTTCAGTTTTGTAATGCGAGAATTATCCTCTTTTACTTTTAAGTTGACCTGATATGACTCAACACGGTATGTAACTATGATTTTTACAATGTAATATATATTTCCCATTATTTGTTCTTTCAGGGAAAAAATGGGCTAAAATATTCGCAAAGGGTTGGAGATATCGTTCAACTCTTCTTATCATATAACGAGGTATTAAAAAAGCTATTGTGGACATTCCAACATCTTGTTCAATATTTGTATCATTGCGGTTGACATACAGACAAAACGAAATTAATCAAAATTACATGAAGAATGTATTACAGGAACAAAACAAAACAGCACCATTTGTTTTGTGATTTATTGAGGAGCTTTAAAAAAATCATCCAATTAGTTTTTGATTTTCAAAAGAATTCTTTACGGCTTTATGCTTAGCAAGAGTTATTTGCAAACTTCAGAAAGTGAAATTCAGCTACAGAGCAACAACATTAAAAAATTTAGTTAGATAGCAAGATTTCATTTTAGGTAAATAATGATGCATCATTCACTATAACAGATATTACTAAAGTTGTAGGAGCAATTTACAAGGTAAGGAAAATATTACATTTGGGATATTGTCGTTGAATAGCCATAAATTTGACTTGATAAATTCATAAAAAATATTTTTTTGTTATTATTTGCTATACACTATCAAATACATCTATTTTGAATCATTTTTAGTTTGAATTGAGTTTCAATTTGAAAAACAAACAAAAAAATGAAAATTTTTCTGTTTTTTCAGAATATAATCTTATATTACACGCAATGGGTCAGTAAAACAGTTGAAAACTCCGGTCTGTGTTGTATTATGTTCGAGCATTTTCTGGAAAAGGGCGAATGCCGCTTAATTAATCTACGTTGTAATTGTTTGCACCAAAATTGTTCAGGGAAGAAATATTGTTGACGGTGAAAATCTCTTGAACTTGTCTCATCCAATTCGTTTTCAATCATTTCAAAAATTATATAATGCTGTCAGTGTTCATCAACCCTGTTAAAGATGCTAATGACGTTATTTTCCAGAATTCGTATGACCCAGCCGATGAGGAATATATCATAAATGAATTCCTTCGGCGATTAAATGAGGCAGAAAATACAAATATTGAATAGAAGTTGATTTTTCGTCGAGAATATATGCTAACAAAGCCGGCTTCATAGAAAACTAAAATCGAATGAGGAATCTATTAGCGTTGGTTGGCTATGTCTGATAACTAAATATTAATGAAAATAAAGCTGACCAATTGAGACAGACAATCTTAAACGGGAACTTTCACAGTTATGAGTTTGAAATCTTACACTAAATGTATATATAATGAGATTTTTGTACGTTTTAGTGAGTTTTTTGGTAGTTTTTGCATGTTTTAGCTTGATAAATGACAAATAAAGATCAATGTGTTTGGACAATAAAAATGCTTGTTTTGTATTGCACTGTTTACCTATACTTGACACTATTGTGGCCCGCAAACAATACAAAAATAATTGTGGGGCCCGCGTGTACCCAGTGTATATAGAATACGTCAGCGTCGGAAAGTTCTCAACAACTTTTATCATTTTTTTGCTGTTCCGGTGAAGATATCCGGTCAATATCTTTTGTTAAGTCACTTTCATTTTTCTTCCTATCTCTCTCTATTCATGAATCGATATTTTTTCCGTCTATGTAATCAGAATGTAGAAGAAACGTTTTAAAACTGTTTTTTTCGATATTGTAATCGTACAAATGTGATGATACTCCACGTTCGGTTGATTTATGGTCGATGTTTACAGCACATCCTGCGATACTGTCGATCGTTATGCTAGTATTTAGAACATTGAACCATTCTCCGTTTGATATGTCTCCGTTCAGCTGATGCGCCGAATCATGTCCGTGAACACTTTACTCATTGCTGCCATACGTTGCAGTTAAAAATATGAGAACATGAGAGAACATGAAGCCAAAAAATAAAATGTTCCTTCACATCTTCACCAACCAACAATAAAATTATTCGGGTACAGTTGTTTGCCAGGGCAACCTGTGAAAACTCAATGCTGCTGGATGCAAGAGAATAACATGTCGTTTTGCTTTATGTGTTTTTTCATTCCGATTGTAATGATATTGAAGACGTACTTAAGGGTAAACAGTACATCTCGCTTTTTATGTGCGATTCAAGCATGGATGAAACTTTTTCAAGCAAGGAATGTATATCGATAAACCGTGAATTTACACGACCATCTGATGTATGTTTTCTAGGCATATATATGATAGAACCAATTTTGGGCATATCTTGAATGCATATTTCAAACGTATTTTGCGTATATTATGTAGTTTCTATAATCAGTATGAATAAATCTATATCTTATCTTAGAAAAAGTTTCGACTAGTTCTTTTTCAATATCTCGTTGTTTTGGTAAAATTGCAACTATACCGCCTTCAAAGCCAATTTCCATTTTTTCTAAATTTCTATTTAACAACCGATATTTTCCGTCATCTATATATTTATGATAAACTGGAATTTTTTTGTATTTTTTTCGTTCGATGTTGTGCCAATCGTATTAGCAAATCCTCCGCGCTTGGGTGATTTGTAATTGCCCATTGCCATACATACTTTTATCCTTAGTAATGCAGGTGACAGGGGTACCATCCAGACAAATGCAAAGGATAAATAGCAGCAAACTTGTGAATGATATATCTATTTTCATCTTTAGCAACTAACGTTAAATTGTTGAATCCTTGCGTCTGTCGCTACGACAAGAAGGGCATAATCATGATATGTTCCTTGTTTGCGCGTTTTATTGATTGCAAAAGAAACGTGAAATGATTTGTCGGCAACATTTTTTCGTACAGGGTCTGTAATCTCAAAAAACATACACTATCATCGCATAATTTTGTATGTAGCTAATCAATTGACACGCAGCCCCTGCTCACAGCAACTATAGGGTAATCCATGTCATCCAAGCAAACCACGGGAATTTGCACTACAAATATAAATTTTTATTCTGAAATCTGAACGAATCTAATTAGTGCACACACTCTCAATCTTGAGAAATGGATTGGAAGAGGCATCATGGATTTTGCATTACTGGATGCATTACAAAACGATTACAGGCGCAAAGGATTTGCGTATGAGGTTGACTATGACATCGAAAAAGAAAAATACAAAAAGTTCAAGTTCATTACAAATATATAGACGCGGGAAAATATCGGATTATGCATAAAAATTTGGAGAAATTGGAAACAGGCTTTGAAGGCGACATTGATGTAATCTTACCAAAACAACGTAAAATTGAAGAAGAACTTGTCGAAAATTATTCAAAGATAAGATATAGATTTATCTATACTGATTATAAAAATTACATAATGAATGCAAAATATATTGACAAAAACATCGAAGGAAACTCGAGAGGGGTTGGGTAGACATGCGCAATCGATATCCGACTGCAGAAGATTTTTTGCGAGTCTTCAACAAAATGATTGAAATAGGAAATGGATGGAATGCCGTATAATATTGTATTTTAAATTTGTATATGTAGAAAACTAATAAAAATAATTTTTCCGAAGAACGATGTGTTGTATGACATTACTCTCTCTAAAATATTCAGTGGAGTGGTAAAATATATTCAAGTCAACTTTTATCTTCGATGAGTAGTTAAATACTTGATATATATATTATACAGGGTGCCTCAAAGTAAGTAAGGGAAGGTGGGCCACGGGGCACAACAGAAAATCAACTCTCACACTCATACTATACCCGAAATCAGGTCTGCGGTTCAATTTTTGAATCCGCCCTTCATTGAGTTACAACGTCCTCGCAAACGGACAACGGCTGTGAGCGACGTAAGTTATGGGATAAAATTTGTTTGGAGTGTTGAAACTAAAATTTTAGCATTGAAGTTTTATTGTTTTTCTACCATAGCTTTTCCAACATGACAAACCAACGTCTGATATTTTTCAGCTTCAGTCCGCTGTAAAACATTCAAAACGTTGGCGTTTCGATGTGCATTCCTAATCTCGACGTGGGTTAGTGAAAATATTTGTTCCCTGTGGGGAACAGTGGACCGGGGTTTAGTGGGACATGCTCCACTGGGCACAATTCGACAGTTTTTGATTCATCAAGTGCTTGGAAGTCTAGAAATGCGTTATGTTTTGAGCACTATTAGGTTACCTTTTGACCCATAGCTCAATATGAAATGTAAACCAGATTCAATTTGTTTTGATGCAGGTTCGAAAAAGTAAATAACTTGCCTTTGGCCGGAATTAGAAATTTTGCTTGGTAATATATAAATGCCGGTTTTATTTTAAATATTACATCATTGTTTTTTGTTCTTTTTGAATGTCCCCAGGGCCTGTCCGAATGTGTCCCACAAGTAGAACACTTGACAGACGTTTTTAAAAGCATTTTGGTGAAAAGATGTGTGTCGCTAGGGAATTTCTTAGTTAATAATACTTTGCCTTCCTAATTTATATGCTTCTTGCCAAACAGCAATTTTTCACCTCATTTCTTGGGTCAATCTCCTTGTCATTCTGTGGGTTGATGAAAAATGCAAACAATATCTAAATTTTACTTTTAGGATGTTTCCTGATGAAATGAACGCTCTATGATGAGTACCTGAAAAGAAAATCATAATTAAAAGTGTATACTTACTTTTGAGACACCCTGTATATATATATGCTTCATATTTAGGCTTACGTCCCGTTTCAAGCGGGACATTCCCACTTTTCACGTCTTGTTCCGGCGTCCCGACCGTTCAGCCAAAAGTTCCGGTTTGGCGTTAAGTCAGCATAATACACGAACATTACCAATTAGCATGTTCTTGGTACTGTTGTTGCTGTGTAGCGTGCCGGAAGCCTATACTTACTAAAGGCGGTTTTGTTTGTTTCGTTGTTTTCCGCTAACATTGTTGGCGGTTCATTGGTACAATTTGTTACGTGTAAGCCCTGTACGTTGCTAGAGAGGTTGCTAGTCAGCAGGACGTAAAAGTCGTACGCAAGAATGTAACATCGAACAACGTCTTTTTAAAAAGGTGTTATCTACAGAACAATATGGTTGGGCGAATAAGTAAATCATCATTGCTTGAAAGCGTACATAAAAAATTCTAAATTCGAATTATTTTGTATCGTTAGTAAACAGTAATATAGAGTATAATAAGTAAATTCTCATTGCTTGAAAGCGGCAGGCAATTTTATTATTCTTTTTCTTTTTGCTGTACATAAAAAATATCTAAATTCAAATTATTTTGTATCGTTAAAGTCAATTCCTTGCTATTTTCGAACTGAACCCGATATTTAGACAGAGAATATGCGCATGAACTCTCGTTTACAATATGGTCAATGAAGACTGCCGGGATGGCTTTAAATGTAGGCTTATGTGGTAAAATCGGAAAATGTGAAGTCAAAAAAATCACAGCTAATGGGTCTTGGTCTTTGAAGGCGTCCCGCTTTGAAATCATTAAAATATGGTAACTCTATATATATTCCATGTAAATGTAGTGAAACGGATATAAGTAAATCACAGCTATTTGCTCGAATTCGGGGTGAGTTTGTCTTGAAGTAACACAGGGCTTTATATTTTTTTTGTAAGAAAAGCAACGTGTGGCAATGAGGAAAGTGTTCAGGGACATGATACTGCGTATCAGTTAAACTGGGGCAGATTGGACGGTAAATGGTTCGATGTTCTGAATGCTAACCTAAGGATCGACAGCATCTCAGGGTGTGTTGCAGCAAACGAATATAAATCAACCGAACGTGGTAGATTCTTTTATCAGTTAGGTTACAATATCAAAAAGATAAGATTTAAAAAGATTCCCCTAATCCCCAATTATATAGGAGACGACAGATATCGAATTATGAATGGTGATCGGAACAGGTTTGAAAGTGAATTAACAAAAGACATCGACGCATCTTCGTCGGAACAGCAAACAACTGATGAAAAAGTCGCAGAGGATTTTCCGACGCTGATGTGTTCTATGCATAATGATTACGAAAATTATATAATATACACGGGAAATCTTATTAACAATGATATCGAAGCAAGCTCGAGAAGTGTTTGGTTACAAATGCGCAATCGGCACCTGGCAGCAGAAAATTTGTTGCGAGTCTTCAACAAAATGATTGAAATAGGGAATGGATGGGAAATTGTGAAATTGCATTTTTCCAAATGTGTTTATGTTGATAACTTAGACAATTATACCAAAGAATTAAATTGATGGCTAATATTACCCTCTCGAATATATTCATTATCTGGAGCGTTAAAATATATTCAAATCATGAATACAACGTTTATACTCTGGTGCAGTTTAAAACTCAAAATATGTATATATTAGTATGCTATGTATTTCCAATTAAATGTAATAAAATTAGTATAGATAAAAACACAGATATTAGCTCAAATTCTGGTTTGAGTTTGTATTGAAGTAACACGTTGAATCATTAGTCGCAGTCGCATGTTGAGAGATTTAGTTTTATGTTTTTGATAATACTACAGATATTTCGCGCGATACAACCACAAGTTTAAACAAGCAATTGCCGACTTCTTGAACATGAACCGACTGTAAACAACATAAAAACACATATCTTTGAAGTTTGATGAATATGCGCCATATAGCAAAATATTTGTGGATGAAGATGATTTTGGGTACGATCATCTTGATTTTAGGCGTTTTTTGGTAAGTCTGATAAACGATATTCCTGCTACTAAATGGTCTCTTTCTAACCTTGTACTGGCCAAATTCGAGTGATACTGGTGCAGATTGGTGCGGTATATTAACTCCTTGAACTCTGAATCCCCAGAACGACGCTACTCTCTCATCCTGACATCCCACGGCGTCTATTCAATTCGACGCGTTAAAAATTTGTAATATCCCTAATTTTAAATCAATGTAACTTCTAAACCATTAGATATCAGATGGTATGTAATATGTCTTATAAAAGCTAATCTAGTCTTTTATTTATAACTGGCATCATTTCTTACGAGATGTTTTGATGAGATGTGTAAGCCCTTTTAGCCCCATCTACTAATTTTTTGTATTTTGGTAAGATTTGACAACTTTTTTAGAAATGTGTCATCAATTTATATAAAATTTTGAAAAGTATAATCAATTACCTATCAGGAGATATACGGATGACTTTCTTAAATTACGCATAACTCATTTTGTTGCAGAATTTGTGCTATCGATTCCAATGGTTTGTGAACAAAATTGATCAACTATTTTGACGCCAAGTTTGCGTAACAACGCAAAGGGCGACGACGACATTGTCGTGATAACGTTCACGCGACGTTTCGTGCGTAACGCTTTGCGTAAGGTAGATTGCGCAATTGCGCATTTGGTTGTTCACAGCTTGAGTTCAGATTGTGCCATTATTGCATCAGTAAAATATCCTCGGACGCAGATGAAACCTCTATATTCAGACGAATCTTGATCGAACATAGATAAAATTGCTAAAAATTTAAAGGCCATTTTATATATGTTTATTATCTGAATATGGGACGCAAATGAATGGCCAAAGTGAAATATTTCATTCTCATGCATGTATAAGGTTCCGCCGGAAACACCAAGGCTAATTCTTCACCTTTGGATATCATGAAAATTGAAAAAAAAAAATGCGAACGTCTGTCGCATCAACCCATAATCTTACCGAAGCATTGAATGAAAATCACAAAATGTATGCAGGTTTTCAAATTGAGTTGGCTTGTCTGACAATATTTCTCTTACGGATTATTTTTTATCTTTGCTTCGAGTAAAGTTATGATGTTTGACGACTATAACTAGATAAGTATAAATCACTATTTGTTTATTAGGCTATCAGTAAACAATGTATGAACAGAAAGTATATGGTGAATAACGAATACCAATAAATATATATACAAAAAGAAATGCATAATGCTACTGATAATCCACTATGCGCTCCCAAGTTTTTGGATAGCGTTCCAGTTTAGACAAAGACTGATATATAAATGAGCATTGTGACAAATAAATGTTTGACACAATTTTGCAATATCAATAATTGCAAATTATTTTAAATTTGTGTCATTAGTCGGTTTTCTTGTGTCTTAATGACCGAAGTGGTAGATCTTGATTTGGCAAGGTATTAGGCCTGTGTGAAGTTATTCGTGGCTATTCGTGTAGACCAGGGTTGTTATAAGGTTGAAGCCTGGATAACGCTCTAGGTCATGGTGATCCAAGGTTGTCGGCTCCGCGGGCCACAAATTTATTTTTTATTGTTTGCGGGCCACAATAGTGCCAAGAAAAGGTAAACAGTGCAATACAAAACAAACGCTTTTTTTTATTGTGCAAACACATAGTTATCAGACATAGCCATCCCAGGCTAATAGAATCCGCATTTGATTTTCAGTTTTCTATGATGCCTATATTGTTAGCATATATTCCCGACCAAAAAGATAGAAAGCCAGATAATAATTTAGACTGCCAAGCACATCATTCAATTTCGCCAATTGCCTCAGCTAGCCATAACACTATAGTCAATTCAGTGACATTAGTGTCAAATATATGTATCATTAATATGTAACAATATGTTTTTCTGATTAATTTGATTACAAAACAACTCGAAATGCGATTTATTGATTACTCTCCGAATGTGACGCGGGCCACAGATAATGAAGCGGCGGCGGGGCTGGGTTTGGACCACCCTGCTCTAGGTAGTTTCTTATAGTTTAAAGATGTTGGTGTCATCGGGGACTCAGTTGTTGGTTTCTGCGGGTGGTTGGGTTTGCTCTCTGGTGTTTATTCTTCTGGAGTACGGATTTTTGCTTCATCATCAGGTGGTATTGTTCGTGACCGGTCAACGCTTTTGGACGTGCGACCATGTTGAATTTGTGGCATGTATGGGGATGCCATATTTTGAAAGAGGTCAATAATTGGGCTCCTAGAATACATTGGTACATATCGCCTAAGATATTTTCTGTTCCTCATGATAATTCGACCAGATCCGTCAACTTTAACCATGTATTGGTCAAACTGTTTCACCTCTATGATAATTCCAGTCTTATCCCATTTATTCGGATGTGTGCCAGTTCGATTTTGGATTCGGACATGATTTCCAAGGCGAGGAGTTGTCGCATGTGTTCAGTCCAGCGTTCCGCAGCCTTCATGTGACGATTCCTCAAGGCTTCCTCTCTGGCTATTCTTGTTTCTCGCCATGTCTGTTGAGGTACGTATTTTCCGGGTGGAATAGGAATAAAGTCCCGAATTGGCCTACCAAATACCTGCATGGCCGGAGACATTTTAGTATCCTGATCTGGGATGTTGCGATATTGTAGCATCGCTCGCTGGAATGCATCCGTGTTTAATTCTCAATTTGTGAATATCTGTCGACTATGACAGAGTAGTTAAACACTTTATAGTGAAAATAGTCTGCACATATAAATTGGAATGGATATACTGGTTGGATTGTGGGCGTAGGTGGCTTGGCTGAGATGGTGCCATACGATTGCAGTGCTTGCATCTTGTCCTCGCAGCTGTGATACCATTTGGGATGCCTGGTCAGAAAACGGATGTCTCTGCTCGTGATGTCTTGACATAGAAGATACCCTTGATGGGCAGAATGAGTGGATTTTAGGATGCGTTCCCTGAGGTACGGTGGAACCACAATCCGGTTCTTGTAGAGCAGGGTGGGCCTTTTTCGGCTCGGGTGCCAAAATCGGCTAAATTTAACGACATAATTCTTCCGCGTGCCTACCAATATAGAAACAATGCTTTGCTACTGTCAAAACAAAAAACTTTTTAAACATGTACAGACGGATCCACTATTCGGTAAAATATCAGTCCGGCAAATAGATTTGATTACTTTTCTTATTCTATATCAGTGAGCCTTCTGCTGCTGCATTACCGCTGATGGAGATTTTACATTGGTTTTATATTTGGTAACTTTCAAAAAAATAGACAAACTACTCGTTTCATCTTTTGGGATACTCCTGTTACGAGACTTAATAAAGTTCATAACTGAGAACAGAGATTCACACGCATATGTAAATGAAAACATACATGAGTAATGCAGTTGCAAAGTTTTTAAGACACGAAATATTTTTGGCAATGGCATTCCAATCATGCAATAATTCGTTTTCTGCACTTCTCTCTTGTATTCCCTTCCCTAATCGCTTATAGTTCTTTCGAAATCAATTTATAACAGTAAGGTAGCAAATAGTAACTCTAACCAACATGAGCTATACTTCATAAATCAGGCAGAAATGAAGAAAAAGGGCAGCACAGACGAACTATATTACGTAAGAATGTAGCAAAATGAATGCTGCGGTCTTCTCGACAAAATTTCTCGGGACCTCACTCTTTTGTTACGTCATAATATAATTCTTTGTAGTCAATTTTGGCACGTGTGCCAGGGGTTGCCCACCCCTGTTGTAGAGTATTATCCCGTCGTAAGTGTGGAGGTCGTTACGAAATCTATGATTTTCGCGTAGTTCCACGGGGAGTTCATACGGAATTCTGGGATGCCATCTTTGATCATAGTCATGAGTTTTGACATGCCTGGGTCGCTATTAGTGGCTACTTTTACGTCGTCCCACTGATTGTAGAGCATGGATTGTGGTGGCATTTTCGCAGGATGTGAGAAACTTCTCTGATTCATTAGATATGCAGATGTTAGCAATGAAAGAGCCAGGTAGAAAGGGTATCGAATTATGATCATTAGAATGCTCGATTGCGTTATCTAATGCAGATATGTCATCAATCAATGTCATCTTTGTTGCTTTACCAACTGGATGTCTTGACATGTTGTCAGCCGCTAGGTTTTTTAGGCCTGGAACGTGTATCATTTTGAAACGGTAGCGTAGCAACTTTTCTTTTAAGTTCATTAGGTGAGGGTTCGAAATGTTCTCCAGTGATCTGTCTCCAAATATTTTCAAGAGTGGTTTGTGATCAACAGCAACTGTAAGGTTCTCACACCCAAGAACAAAATAGCGCGCTCTCAAGGGCGTCAACAACAGCTAGGGCCTCGCTAGGGCGTGATACCGACAAGTGTTATTTTCCATCCTGATTTGCAGCAGAATGGGTTTTGTGTGACACATGAACATGCCAAACCAGGACCACCATGCCAAACCAGGACCGGGCATCGGTTAAGCTCGAGCCACTGAACAGCTTGGAAAAATGCTTTTTCAATGCTGTCCGACCATAATAATGTGTCATCGATACACTTTGTTTTGTCGGAAATATCAGAGGCGATTTCGTCAAAACGTCTGCTGTAGCCATCGCCAGATGCAATATATCCCTGTGGGGCTGTTTTGTAACGGTATCTGCCCCAAGGTGTGATGAAACTTGTTAGATGGCGGTCATCTTTGTGTAGGGGTAGGCTATGGTAGCCGCTCCAAGCATCGAAAACTGTCTTCTTTGTGATACGAGGTACCTGGTGAGCTTGGTAGAAAGGTGATAAAGTGTGATGTGTTTCGCGAATAGCAAACTTGTTCAGGGGCTGTAGATCAATAGTTCGTCGAGGCTTACCATTTTTCTTTGCGCATATAACCATTTCGTGGCACCATGTGATCGATAGGGACAGGTTCGATTACTCCTAGTTGAGTGTTTAGGGAACAAATGAGTATTTGCTATTGTTTTTGTATTTGCTGTTGTTTCTGGCTATTTCTGTTGCTCTCTGATCTGATCTTATGAAGACATACTCCTGGTTCCGAATACATGTATTACAATTATATATTTACAGATACAAAGATCAGTTCAAGTCATGACTGTTAAATCTAAGTTTCACTGCAAGCCCGAGTTCGTTAATTACTTGTCTATCGTTATCCCCTTTTTCTCTCCTAACGAATGGTCGCTTTTATGCTGGTTTTGGTATCCTTAGGGCATGACGCATTATCGTCATTGTACCCTACAGCAAGGGTCCGCAACTACATTTTAGCGCGACCAAAAAAAATTTCAACTTCTCGCGACCCAAGCATTTGGTAAACATGTAATTAGTTATCGATTTAAGACTATTGTCGACACTAGCATTTTTCTTGCACAAAATTATATGAAACTTATCACATAAAATTGTGAATAATAGCATTTATTATGACTAATGCAAATTATAAGCTTTGTGTATAATACACAACATATCAAATCGAGGTTTAATTTGGGAGACAGCAACTCGAAGATATTTTTCTACCTCTAGCCTTGATCTGTAATTGTATTTTATGTATGAAAACGCTGATAGGCGGGAAAATGTATTGGTTTTTTAATGAATTTTGGATGCTTTGCTGTAAGATACGCGTGGAACCAATCTTTATAAAATATTCGCTGTTATTCCGCTTATATTTAGGGTTTGAGTGATGTATTTCTATCCGATGAGGGTGAGAAGATGAGTTATTTGTCGGGCGTTGATCCCCACTGCTATAAGTGCTCCCTACGGAGCCTCAGGGCTCCGCGAGCTATTCTTTCACTTGGAAAACTGACTTGGTTAATTTTGTATCTGTGAAGAAGCATTACCATCACTAATAAAATAAGCAGGGTTGCCATCTACCCAGAGCCAAAAATAGGCATGAAATCATACACGAGTCTCCCACTTTATATCATTAGAAGTCGCTTCAAACATGGTTGTACCGTAAATATATACTACTACGTTGTACGCAGCTCTAAAATTGCAAAAAGCTATGAAAAGAGACGAAGTCACTGCCACACGCAATCTCTAAGACATGGATCGGCAACTTTTGTCGCTCCCGAGCCAAAGCCAAGTGTTACGAATCTTGGCGGGCCGCACATATTTTTTCAAGAAAGTTAAAAACTGAACGGGTGGCTGATGAACCACATTATTCATACAGATTAGAAATTCAAATTTCGGACTTTAATAGCGAGCGAACAGTCCGACAACTCGTTGACTCAAGTCGTCTTATTATACAAAATATTTACAAATAATATTTAATGCGACACTAGGTGACACACTAGATAAAATCAAAATTTTCTAAATGTCTATCACTAATCCTAGTTCTTTGCAAGGAAAATTTTATTTTGGTTAAGTAATTGAAAACAAAAGCGATTTTTTTTCATAAAGATTGGAAAGTCCTCATACTTTGGTTTCCCACAATGCTTCTTGTGTTTTTATGGTAGTATTGTGGGCACCGATTACTGTTTTCCACCTTTCTCGATGTCGCAATAGCAGTAGTTAATAAAAAAAAATTCTTTTCATGTTCGAAACAGAACTCATGGTTACGCTTACTCTAAATTGCAGTTTGTCCCTAAAAACAGTATTCCTAAAAACTAGCAGCAACTATTGTGTGTGTCACAGTTTGCCTGGAAATACCGCAAACCCCATTGTTGACAGAAAAAGTTCGTCCATCGTTTTCACGCAAGCTTTGTACGCAAAACAAGTATTGGTCATCCACGTTTCTAAGACCAAATAAGCACGCGAGTCAAAAATAAGCACTTTACTTAGGAATAAGCACATCGTTACTTTATAAGACGCGGGCTAGAAAATAAGCAAAAATCTTAGAAATAAGCACGGTATGGCAACCCTGTCTATAAGGGAGAATAGAAGGGAGAATAGAAGTTCAGAATAGAAAATTCCCGAGCAACATTCATCGCTAAATCCATGGTCGACCCGTGAATTTAAAATGTCTTGTCATATCAATTCAATTGTGTTCATCGTTGCTCGCCTTTGAGTTGACTAATATACTACACTACGGCAACCATGGATTACTTTTTTAGCCGTCTACTAGCAAGGAATGGATTGAAATCGTATTTTTGAGTTGCTCTTTCAGCACTTAGGATTATCGCAATGTTTCGTTGTTAAGGCAGAGTTTGCAGTTATGAAGCCAATTATATTTGATACTTTCATATCGAATTCGGTCTATGCATAAATGTATCAGTGATTTCTAGATGCAGTGATGAGACAAATATCGACCGACACAGTAAAATGATCAAACTTTCATTGGAGGGTTAAAATATGGGGTCGGCAAACCACATTCGGATTCGGCCCGCGACGCTTCACTGAATTATATTAACAAAACAGCTTTATTGACGAATATATTCTTTACGTGTCAAAATTTGTTTTGAGAAACTAAATTATACTATAACCTAACAAGTATATAATTCACATTCACTCGTTTATTGAGCCTATAATTGATTATAATTAGAGAAATGGCAACAGAACGTAAAAACGTTGATGCTGAGCGCAAATGGTTTAATGACGCTGAAAATATTCAAATAATCAGTCTTCGCGCACTGCTTGAAATTTCTGGGTGAAAAAATGTGATTTATTGGTCATTCCTTTGGTTTTTAACTTTCTAAAATACGTGCGGCCCGCCAATGATTTGCAACCTTTATTTTGGTCCGCGAACGACAGAAGATTGCCGACCTCTGATTTAGACTTTAGAGCCAGTGAAGTTATACAGTGATTCCAACTCAAATCCTCGACCCACTGTTCTATCTCCCTCCACTTTCCTATCCTCGATCCGCTGCCCTGTCTCTCTCGCCTCGGCCAACTGCTCCACCTCCCTCAACCTTCCTATCCTCGACGCACCGCCCAATCTCCCTCAATCTTTTTATCCTCGACCCACTTTCCTATTTCCCCAACCTTCCTATCCCCTCCCAACTTTTTTATCCTCGACTCATTGCCCTATCTCCCTCAACTTTTCTACCCTCAATCCCCTGCACTATCTGCCTCAAACTTCCCACCCTCGACCCACTGTCCGACCTCCCTCAACTTACTTATCTTTGACCCACGACGCTATACCACTGAGTACCTAACATAACGGCGCTAAAATTACGACTCGACCGTCAAAATGAACTCTACCACCTTGCGACCAACTCCCATGTGTTATACTGGTCGAGTATGCCAATGAGATGATTCAATCGTACGTCGACAAAACATGATTGACGGCATTCGTAAATGTAGGCTGGAATCTCAATTGGTAATCAATAACCATAATTAGTGGATTAAAAATGTGCTACTAATTAGGCTACTGATGGCATCGGGCTTGGAGTCACTGTTTTTAAAATTTTAACAGGCCTTTCGATATCGAAATATCTGAGTTCCTTTTCAGAAACTCATTTAATGTCGCCTGTATTTCCGTGCAGGGCAAAACGACGAGGAAGTAATCGAATATTTGCACGCTTAGTCTTTTTCAACGAATGTTCTGCCATATCCTTGTTGTATATACAAATTTTTTTTACGTGGCTGAGGAGGCTGAATAGTCAAAAACAGTCAAAAATATAAGTCGCTTAGTGAGTGTAATTCCTTCCAAACTATTTTTAAGACATGAAATGTTTTGTCGTATCTAGCGTTGCCAACTGCCCTCCAATCCAGCGTGTAGTCCCAAAATTGAGCTTATCTTATCTGAAACTTATGAAGCTGCAAAGGACGCAGCTTTTACTATAAAATGTCAAAGAAAAATACTTTATACGAACAGGAGCACTATTGCTCATTACGGATCGGAATCATATTGTCACAAGACTCACGACATGGCCAATCATTAAGGGCATAAAACGGCTTGTTAAAATTTAGAAAACTGTCATTCCCAGCAAGAAACCATCAGTAGCCCAATTAGTAACACATTTTTAAACTGTCAATTATGGTTATTGTTTACCATTTGAGATTTCAGCCTACATATTATACGAATGTCGTCAATCCTGTTTTGTCGACGTACGATTGAATCATCTCATTGGCATATACGACCAGTTTAACCCATGGAAGTTGGTCGCAAGATAGTAAAGTTCAGTGTGGCGATCGGGTAGTAAATAATAGTATAGCACCGTAGGTCAAAGATAGGTAGGTTGTAGCAGATAGGGCAGTGGGTCGAGGATAGGTAGGTTGAGGGAGATAGGGCAGTAGGTCGAGAGGGGAAAGGTTCAGGGAGATAGAGTGGTGGTTCGGGGATGTGAAAGTGGGGGGATGGGGCAGTGGGTCGTGGATAGGAAGGTTGAGGGAGATAGGGCAGTGGGTTGAGGATAGGAAAGTTGAGGGAGGTCGGGCAGTGGGTCGAGGATAGATAAGTAGATTGATGTAGGGCAGTGGGTCGAGGACAGTTTTCAAGTGAACGAATAGCTCGCGGAGGTCTAAGTGTCTTTAACAGAGTCCTGAGGGTGCGTACGGAGCATTTTGAAAACCTAAAGTCTACGTAGTAGGATGTAGCAATGCGAACAACTAAGTAACGAATGTTTCCTCGACTTTTGATCTCTTGGATCTACACTCTACCATTGCAAAATTATTGGTTCTTATTTCAAGAATTAGGACTTAGTTATTTGATTAGGACGTATATTTACCAAAACACAACTAAAAACTAACAAACAACACGCGAAAATTGCCAAAACGAGATAATATCCACAACCACGAAAGACTGTCTGAATGGAAAAAGTATCTGAGCGCTTCTGAAACGTTTATTGTTACTTCATTTTTGCAATTATGCTGATTGGAAAATGTTACGACAGTAAATAAGGAAGTGTATACTCGGGGAAACATTCATAATTATAATCAGTGATTTATAAAGTTGTTATACATAAATACGCTACACAGACGGAATGCTCATATTTATGGAAAATTTAAATTGTTTCGCGATCCAGAGCGGGGGGTTTCGCGTCCCAAATTTGGGTCGCGACCCCGTAGTTGCGGACCCCTGCCCTACAGTACGTCTAATTGTTACGTATTTTATGACTAAGATATTACTTCTAATTTTAAGATTAGAGTGACTAAGTTTAAACACGTAATCTATTAACCAAAAGCAGATAGTTTACCCAATATCCTATAGTCCTATAAGTGTCCCTGTCTAGGCCGGCTTTTACCTCTTCTTTCCAGTGGAGGGGTACTGGTACTGGTGTGTGATGAACGACAGACTTTGCTTCAGGGTCTATCATAAGTTTTTTTGGCGGCCCGTCCATCATATAGGGAGCGGTTGGTGTTCGCAGGTGTTGAAAGTGCTAGATTTGTATTATTCGATTAGATACTCCTGTAGCTTCTGTCGGTTTTCCCCATTCGGCGAGTTTGGTAACGACGTTGGGATTGGTGGGGGAAGTTTGCGGCGGGGACATGTGCATATTTATATGTCACCATTTTTAGTCCCTGTCAAAGTTTTGTCCGTCATGTTAATTGATGTCATTTCCTTGTTGACTCCGCCAATCTTTGAAAAATTAAACAAGTTCAATGCATGCTTTCCTGCCCAAGAACAGCTTGTCCGAGCTGTCGGTAATGTAAATGATCTGACGGGAACGAACTATTTTCCCGTTATCAGTTGTTCCTGAAAATCTTGCAACTAGGGCGCCAAGGATATGTATCCATTTGTTATTGGTCGCAGTCATTGTTGTTGGGGTTTGAAATTCTTTTTAAACCCCAATTTAGCAAAGTCAGATGGCAGTATGTCGATTATAATATCAAAAAATAGCTGTGGATCTGACTTGCGTTTTTCCCATATTTGGCACATATTGGTGGTGGTCCAGAGCCATTCCGTTGGATGAATTCTTGTAAACTGAGCGTAATGAATTAGACATAGAGTTCTCCATGTCATCAGGTTCCTGTGATGGTTTGACCATTTTTGACGATGTTTTGCTTCTACAAACTGATTCAAAATGGTGTAGTTTCAAGCAGTGGTAGCAAGTCTGATTGAAAGCAGGACAGGAACGTTATTTGATTCTCAGTGGAGAACTTTTGCCGTGAAATGTTTCTCCGCAGTAAGTACATGTGGCTTGCATCTTATCGGATGTGGGCTTGACTTGAATGCGCCCCTTTCGATATGAGCTGATGGCGTCTGTGGACTATGAATCTGTCGCATGGCAGACTGTCGCTTGGCCACGAATGCGGGCGCCAAAGTTTCTTACTGGTTCGTCTCTGTCTTGTTTCATGTTGGCGAGCTTGACTCTGGCGATCATGGTATTTTCCTTTGATAGCGTTCAGTATGTCTTGTTCTGATTTTCCTGTAAGATTAGGTGAGGTGCGAGTTAGATCTTTGCGCAGTGGATCGTCACAGCATTCCAATAGTTGGAAAATTATGTATTGGCCAAATATTTTTGTGGCAGCTTTGTAGTCTGTCCATCTTGATTCAAAATATGTCCATACTTCAGTTGAGCTAGCAGATGTGATGGTTGGACGTTTTACTTTCTCAACTTGGGTTGTGGGTTGTTGAGTTTTTTGTGCGCTGTGTGTGGTAGCGTGTAAATTCAGCAATGCAGCAACAATAGAGGTATCATCCTCTGTTTCAAATTCACATTTGTTGATTGGGCATCTGATCTTTGGCATCTTGATGTCACAAGGTATCCCACATAGGGTAAATCATAGATAATTATATATCACTATTTGTTTATTAGGCTATCAGTAAATAATAATTTACCCACTATATGAAAAGAAAGTATATGGTGAATAACGAATACCAATAAATATATAAACATAAAGAAATGCACAATGCTACTGATAATCTACTAATAACTTTGTCATTTTTAGCTCTCATTCTAAAAATAGGTTGGCTCTGGTTTTACTTGCGAAATTCTGTTGACAAGCTGGTATATATAATTGTGATGTATCATGGCTAAGGCAAAGTGCTAAATTTGTTTTCGATTGATATTCATGCTAAAATTTAAAACAAAATGATATTTTGTAATGTGGTTTAATATTTTGATAAAATTATATTTAAGCAGGATCAAAAAAACGCCGCTCCCGAAGTATGTGCACCAAGATGGCGCACAACCTGAACCATAACCTGGTACAAATACTATGTTCAGGATGTGCGCTATCTTGGTGCATATACTTCTGGAGCTCTGAAAAAAAAACGGAGGTTGGCAACAGCAAGCGGATGTACTTGATGAATATCCAGCTTGTCAAGTTGAAAAAAGTACGACAAATTGACATGTAAAAATAGGAATGATTTAAAACAGAGGAATAAGACTCGGAAGCATGAAAATGTTTTGTGAAATCGTACGTATATGCATAAGCTGCCGGGAGACCATTATGAACGTAGAGGATAAGAGCATGTATATATACTGGAATGAATTTTCTCGAATCATTGACTATACTCCATCGACCGCAAAGAAGATTTCGAATTTTTAAAACTATTAGTATATTTTGCAATAGAAACGTGAATAAAAAGAGAAGTGAGAATCTGTGAATGGCTTGTGTGTAAATCTTGCCAATCCTTCTGAACATTACTTTTTACCGACGCCGTCTATATTAAGAAACGTATAGCAGTCACATCGCATGAACTAAACTGACAACACAATCTTGTCCCAAGCCAAGCTAATTCGTGGCGAGTTCGCTTTACGTAATATCAATACTTTTCGAAATTCTCAAAATACCCAAATCAAAACCTAATTAACAATAAATTTGGTCATAGTAATTATATTTAACGTATTTTTTAGCATTTTTTTTTATCAAAGGCTAAATTGTCAAATAGTGATATTATCTTACAGGTTACGAGTTAGTCATTATTTTCATTCATATACTGGTGTGATAAAATATATTTAGATAATTATAAAACAACGTAATCAGCGTTATTTTTTAAAATACAATATTCTGAATAATAGCAAACATCGAGGACTGTTGATGAAATTAGTATATATATATATATAGATATGTAACTAACATTGATAAATAATAGTTGGTTAGCTCAAATAATGACTTCAGTCAGTTTCTGGACATGTTGAAGGAGAAAATTTTGCAGATATTGCGACATCATGCAAGACGTTAATGAAGGCTGCAACCTGTCACAAAGTTGGATTTGGACTTGGAAAAAATCCACGAATCACCTGATGATCTGAACAAAGTAAAGCACACAAGTTTTTTCGATAAGATTCGGATATCACCAGACCTTGCATATATATATAGCTAAGGCAAAACGAGACTGCTGTTCATGTCCACAATGGGTAGAGAACAAACGTTTGAACTCAATGGAAGAAGTATTTATATTCCGGTATTTGTACTAGTTCATGATGCAACAACAAATACTTCGACTTGGTAATTTAATTTACAATATCTTCCAGTACTTAAAAAGTTTGATATAAGTTTTCATACCTTTGTCGAGTGGACATAACAAAGCCCCCAAATAATTTTCATAGTAAGAAAGAAAAACTATTGCTGCATTGTCTAAAAGGTTGTCTGATTAAAACAAATAGAATTAAATGAGTTTAACTGCAGACCAACAAAAGAATAATAATTTATCTATATATCGAATATTATATGTACATGTATTAGTAATTTTACCCATATTTGACACCGCTTCATTCGCAAGTCCGTTCATTTCCTCTCCGTGCTCGAGGTGAATAAATTCTGCAAACGTTCAATTTGTGTCAAAAAATTAACAAATGTCTTAAATTAGAAGGAAAATAATAAAAGAGTTTACTGATACTTTTCATTGTTATGCTAATCAATAACTTTCCACGACGTTTTGAAAGCATTCAATTGGGATACATTTTGTGTACACAACATACCATCGGCTGATTTCCTAATATGATAAGTTCCATCTCCTTCATAGTCAACATGAAATTCAAATTCAACATATCTGGCAAATAAAACGGTGTTACAAAAATTGTCCTTCTATGCAACCTGTTATCTAATTTTATAACTGTGTTTTCGAGAATTTATTGGAAAGCATTATTAATTAGTATGCTATCAGATCCGAGGAAATAGACTCGTAACTCTTGGACGAGTTCTCAGGTAGATTTGGTAATTTAAACAACACATGAAAATGTAGAAGAATCACTATAGGTAAATAATTTATTTTTAATTTTAGCTATTTTCAACAATATTTTGCTTATTGTAACACATTTATACTCTGTAGATTTTGCTTTTTGTTTTCATATATTTACCTGGACCCATTGTCCTTTGAAACAGCTTGGAATCCAGAGTCTGTAGACGTGATATTAGTGAATCAGGCACAAGAGACCTTAGACGTTGTTTCAACAGTCCAGAATACCACGTAGTTTTTGATAACTACAAAATGGGAAAAACCTAAATTACGGTGTTTCCCCGAAAATAAGTCCTATAGCCTGAAAATAGGACCTAGCCCAAATTTAAAAATGATTTTAATCCTACCCTTAAAATAAGATCTAGCCGATAGCGTGAAATTTGTTTTGACCTAATCGAGGGCAAGAAATCTCTCTTACACGTTTCAAATGGTTAAACTAAAACGCGTGAGAAAGGAAAAGGTTCAATGAGTAAAATCTTCATTGGAATTTATGAATCTAGTGACTGGCATGACATTCCAGAGGATGATGATATGGTCAATTTTGAATAATGGCAGTTTTTTGTTTAATAATAATAATTTTGTATATTTGAAAATCTCGTAATTTTCTACTTCGTAATTTTGTTTTTGATAAATGGCATCC
Organism: Styela clava; assembly: GCF_964204865.1. Lineage (NCBI taxonomy): Eukaryota > Metazoa > Chordata > Ascidiacea > Stolidobranchia > Styelidae > Styela > Styela clava. Next base: position 20,913,167 of record NC_135258.1, on the reverse strand, counting down.
TCCCATATAAGCCCTAGTGTTATTTTTCGAAAGAAAATTAAAATAAGATCCTGTCTTATATTTGGGAAACACGGTGTATGTTAGCATTGGTTGATTAGAATTTAATACTAGTTACACAAAAATGGTTTTGACTAATAACGGATTGGAAGTAATTACTTTAATATTAACTTAAAGAGTCATGTTTTTCATTAAAATCAGCAAAAACAAGTGGGTTCAACACACTTCTATAATTTAGTCTCAATTTGAGTTGTTATCTTCATCTCCACCGTACCTTTCCAGCATCGATTTCCATGCCCTCTGAAATACAGCTCTTTTTTTTTCTAACTGACTTGCATTTGTTATCAGTGCAATTGATGACAATAGTAAGAGTAATTCAACAATTGAAATCATGCTCATTATGACCATAAACGCTTCGTGATTTTTCTAATTTACCTGTAACAAATAGGAAAACGTGTTGTTCGTATATGGGTTTGCTTTGTATAAAAGTTCATCTTTATTATATGTATCAAACAAAGGTTCTTTAAAACGCCTTATTCAAAACATCTCAACTATATTATCAAAAATTAGAAGTTTATTTCAATGAAACAACCAAAAATAGAATGAACTGTTGTTCACATAGCTGCAGTGTGAATGCTGCTATAGTCTATATTCTATTGTGCTGCTTTTATGCCTCCCAAGGCCCTTTTTCATTTCATAGTTCTTGAGTAGAATCTTACTTATTGTTTTGTTCTATCCTTCTATGTTTACTTTACGTCAAAATGAACTGTTTATAATTTGGGTGAAGATTCTCTGAGTCAGAGGACGCACAGGATACACGCAAAAAATCAATTCATGTTGTGACGATACAAATCTGTGGCAGTTTCACATAAAATATCCTGATTCAGTAACATTTGAATGAACTAGTTTGAATGAAATATATTTTATTCGCATTGCTCAAATTTTCTGTATATATATATATATATATACTTGCTGCATTGAGGTTACATATTATTTTTTGCTGCATTTGGGTCACTCGTTTTCTGTGGCATATAGTGAGCTACTCACAGCGTTAATTTGGGTGGTTTTCAGTGGGAAATGTTTTGACAAAATTTCACGCAAGTAATACAGTTTGTTTAAAATATAGTCGAGTTGGGGCCCAATCGTCGTCGCCCAATTCCGAGAGACTATTTTTTTTAGCCTATTTGCGGGAATGAGGAACATTATTGGATATGGTCGTCACCGCAAGGAATAGATATAGTCATTGAATATTTACTCATTGTCCCTCATTAAAATCGTTCACAGCTACCGCTAAATGCTTTGCTTGTAAGGTAAATTAAACCCCGGTTACAAATTGTGCGCTGAAAGAGCCAAGAACAGTGGTTTGCATGTTTTAGGGCGTGGCTGAGGCTTGACGTCTGACAATATTTACAGCATGATATGTTGTTATTTTGGCGTCACAGTTGATCGCTCGCTGAGCGATGTGATATTCATCCGCCGCTGATTTTGATTGCCTGTATCTTCAATTCTCGATGCCCTCACACGAAAGTATAAAAAGTATTTGCGTATATACTGTATATATATATATTGTGTATGTACGTAGGCCAAAGTGTAACCTGAAAATAGCTTCAATAGCGATATTTGAAAGTTGTTCTTAGTGGATTCCAGATAACAGATGACAAAACTTCCATAATTTCATAAATTGGATTGTCTGATATATGACTTATTGCTGAAAGTTAGGAAGTCGTGAGTTAAGCTTAAAACACATATAAATCAGGGAATTCTCAGTCAAACTTAAAAATTTTTGCATCAGTCGATGTGGGAATTTTGTATTTATATTTTAAGGGAGTGGTTCCAATTAACTATTTGACCTTTGACCTCAAAATAGAAAATTTGTTCTGTTGCATTTAGATTATAAATTTTGGTATATTCGGATAGATTTTGACATGAGAAAGCTAAAAATGTCATTATCATTAAAATTTGTTGAATAGTTTTTGAAAAATTTGAATTTGAAATTTATTTTCTTTCATCGTTTTTTGGTCATAACTTTTGATATAAACAATGAAAACCAAAAATGTTAATACCATTCAATTGGTATTTCAGAGACGCATTCAACGATACTTTACTCGATAAAATTGGATTTCTAGAAAAGAAATTGAGAATTTAGAAATTTGCAAATAAATGGGGTTAGAAAACTAGTTACGCGTATTGAAGGTACTAGGGTTTCATCGATTATCACAATTTTATGCTTTCAATATCGTTTTTTTTTTGTTGCACTCAAATACATTTGACTATAATGAGTGCATTACACGTGCTTTACACCACTTCTAAGCAAAGGAACTAGAAAATATCGATTTATGATGGTGAGGTCTCGCAAACGCAATTTTCGCCATAATTATTAAGTTGTCTTGCGATAATTTATTGTATTAGCAATTGAAAGTATTTATATGAGCAGGATATACCTATACTTAGTATTTTGGTACTTCATACTATTAAATCAAACCATCACCTGAATTATTACCCCTTCCTTAAAAAAATATAGTTAACATATCGGGAACGAGAAGAGGAGTTGGTGACGTATGAAAACTCAAATTCCCGCAGAATTAAGTCCAATAGACCGGCCTAGTAAGGCAATAAACTTTTCCTATTTAATGCAATATTTCTTGTTGTGATGACCGTGAGTTTGCATAATTATGTAATTAAAACTGGAGAACAAAGGGAATGAACGTGGAAAAAGAAATAACTTGGCATCTGCATGGGTTAATTGACCTACGGTGTATAAACTGGCCCATAATCCGCATAATGGACGATAAGATAATTGATGAAAACAAAATAAATGAGATGAATTATAGAATCGGGTGAGCTAACAAAATCACAAGTGAGGTTAAAAGCGCACAGATTTCCGATGGAAAGGTATTGTTAAAAGGGTATTACGCGCTCGCTCACCTATTATTCCATATTCTTTCAATTGTGAGTTACCACGATAAAGATATCTAAAAAAATATACGAAAAAAAACAGAATGTAAAAACGAAGTAATACAACGGGGACGTAGCCAGGTGGTGTTTTTTTTTTGTATTATACATAACAATTTATCATAGGTCGAAAAGCTTTTTATATCCCAGAAAATAAATACTCCCCTGTAACACGATATCAGCATCGACGACATATACATGTCATATTTTTTGCGTCTTATGCAAGTTCAGTAACAAGTTGTATCTCAGTTGTTATCACTGAAATAATCACTGAAACTGTCTTCTTTTTTGGCATAATATTTTCACCACAATTGTGACTGCAAGTTACCTAAAGAGATTTTTGGCATTGGCTTGCTCGACAATAGGTTAGTATTAATTGTAAAATCGCTTATGTATGACATTGCAGGTAAAGTATCGTTTGAGCAGTCCAGAGGATTATTTAAAATGAGCAAATGCATGTGACACCACAATGCCATTTTCCGCGCATACGCATAAAGATGCTGAATGTAACATTCCATAGAATTCTATTTAGGCAATCATTGCCCATCATTGCCCTTACCTCCACATTTTCCGATACCCTTTGGGATTGTACCAACCATGATTCAAAGGTAATAAACGAGAAAAAATCAATCGGTTTGCAATGTATGCCCTAGCTGTCACTGTAAATTTGCATGTTTGAACATCGTTCCGCAAGATCATTCACTCCTCAACCCATAACGGCAAAAGGACACATGTTGTTTGTGGTGCACCTTGTGACTTAGTGACTGTTATGTCTAACGACCCTCGATTCCAATGCAACCATTTTTTTCATTGTAAGCATTTTATTGCCAAAACGAAACGGACAGTAAGCAAATTTATTAAAAAATTCAAGTAAGCGAGTAGACCTCGTCAAACAATTTAACTTGTCAACGGAATTCGCATACAGAGAGATGGAAAAAATATTGACACAGGTCCGATGTTTGGACATTATTTTACAGAAATACTATAAAATGAAATTACAAATTTATTAATAAAAATAAGTAAGCGAGTAGAACTCGTCACACATAAGTTAATTCGTCAACGAAATTCGCATACAAAGATATGGAAAAAAATTATTGACACAGGTCCAATATTTGGACATGATTTTACAGAAATACTATAAAATGAAATTACAAATTTATTAATAAAAATAAGTAAGCAAGTAGAACTCGTCACACATAAGTTAATTCGTCAACAAAATTCGCATACAAAGATATGGAAAAAAATTAGTGACACAGGTCCGATGTTTGGACATGATTTTACAGAAATACTATAAAATGAAATTACAAATTTATTAATAAAAATAAGTAAGCGAGTAGAACTCGTCACACATAAGTTAATTCGTCAACGAAATTCGCATACAAAGATATGAAAAAAAATTACTGACACAGGTCCGATGTTTGGACATGATTTTACAAAAATATTATAAAACTAAATTAAGAAATGTTACATAATCGATATAATTTAAGTATTCCACCGGAACATGATATAATAGAGAAGTGGTTTTCAAACGATGGGGGTGGGGAATTGGCGGTCTTTGACAATTTTTGAGGGGGGTATAAAGCTTAATTGAATAAATATGTGAGATTTGAATTTGCCCGCCTTATTTTGAATATATATGTTCCATCCACACATGCTGTAAATAAAACATACATACGCCTTACTATCTGTTATTCATAACTTATTTTAGCTACAATTATTTTTAAGGTGGGTTGCAAAACTTGAAAATTCTAAAAAGGGGGCTCATCTTAAAAATTTTGAGAACCACTATCATGGAGTGTAAAACGCTTTTTTGTTTTCAGTCATGATACTTGTTTTTCACAACTATCGAAGAGGGTTTTATTCACAGAAAGCTAAGTTCAACAAAAATTATGATGAATGTATATTTATGAAATTAAATAGGCCTACATAAACCTCCCCCTCGAATAATCCATTCTGTAATTCTACTGGCAGTTCCAAAATTATATTAGCATTTTAATTAAGTTAATGCCGTCAGTATTTTAATTAGAATAAATGTATTTGCTCAATATTGTATTTTGAGCAAAGAAATCTGTTTTTGATGCAATCTAATGCTGTCAGCTGTTTTTCTGATAAATTTGCTGCCACTGATGTCTAATTTAAATTTGCAAGCCTTTTCCCAAAGTCCTTTCTGAATTTCTTTCTCTCATTAAATAGCTTTGCATGAATTATTCTCAATTTACTTTTCCTGTCTTTAACGCCTGACAGTATATTCTCCTTTTGGAGAAATTCTTCAATGTCTTTGTAACCTGCATAGCAATTTAGAACGCATTAGTCTGAGAATAATGTAAACTGCTCAAGTCCTCGAACAAACTTTCTATTTTCTGACTGATATTAACAGACAAAAAGTAAACTTTACCTGGTAAGCTACCGGTATTATTTTCACCAGAAGTGTCTTCAATACAAGACTTGAAATGAGTTAACAAAGCTGCAGTGTCACTGCTTGACCATCTAACATATTGTCGTTTTCTGCGCTTAGTTGAAGTACTTGGCATATCTGAAACCAAATAAATGACACACTCATTAAATGATTTTCTACATGTTTAAGTTTTTAAATTTAGCCCCAACACCAAACTATTTACACTATTTAGCTTTTATACGTAGTTTCATATATTAGTGCACTTTTCAATACTTGGATAGAAATACTTACCATGACACATCTCAAATTCAGTATTCAATCCCAATCCTGATGGCATACTGCCATCTTCAACACCCGGCGTTTGTGATACTGCAGATGATTCTCCTTCTACACTATTTCCTTCTTCTAAATTTTCAACACCCGGCGTTTGTGATACTGTAGATGATTCTCCTTCTACACTATTTTCTTCTTCTGAATCTTCAACACCCGGCGTTTGTGATACTGCAGATGATTCTCCTTCTACACTATTTCCTTCTTCTAAATCTCCTGTTATGTCTGGCTTTTCCGTCCCTGAATTAAAAAGGTTCATCAATACCAACCCATGATTATAATAACATACCAAATTTCTCACCTTCGACTTGCATGCCATCCAATGATGCAAAGTAACTCCCAACTTTCGTAACCTCTTGTATACCGAGTGGACACTGGTATACATTCTTATTGATATCTTCTGTGTGTCCCATGTGCTTAAAAAACACTAGGCGTTGATCTTCCGGTATTCCAAGCTGGCATATAAAGTTGAAGCTCGATGGCGCATTGATGTGGCTGTGATATGTGAATCTACTCCAGCAGCATCAACTACATTTTTCACACTATGCCATCCGCTACAATGATCTAGGGATTGTTTTGTGCTTGGGAAAAGGAACATGTTTTAATTATTGATGTCAGAATCCTTTCGAATTTCGGAGTTTGCAAGCATATCTAATGCTGAATCACAATCGGGTGGCACCAAAACAGGTACCATACGGTTGGTGCCTTTTCCTCCTTGGTACATTATTTTAAATGTACTAAGAAGTTTTTTCTCAGCGTCATTAACATATTTGAGAGTCAATCCATTTCTCCGTTTTGGCATCACACCAATCGCTCATTTGGAGTCTACATGGCTCACCCCCTCGTCGAGCATTAAAAAGAGTGAGTCTAGAGACTGTGAGGTCCCGAATAAATACAAATGTTTCTGGCCAAAAAAAATCATACTGATTATTCACAATCTGTTGCAATTTATCTACAGTGTAGTTTCGTATTTTTTTCACAGCGTCTTCGTCTGGTAATTTAACAGGATCTCTTTGCTTATGGTTGCGGTTTTGCAGCAGTAAATACTCAGCATCGCTAAATATGCTGATCCATTTTAGTTCAAGTACGTCAACAAACTTGTCGATTAAATCTGCGCTAGAATCATCATCACCAATTAAATAACTTCCCTTGACGACCTTCGCAGACAATTTGAGCAAATTTCCTACACTCACTTCAAGACCAGCCTTAACTCTTTGAACTCTGACGGCTCTGAGCGAAGTTACTCGCTCACCCTGAAGGTTCGCGGCGCGGTATTGGTAGAACAATAAAATAAGTCTAAATACTGGCTATTTGGCACGCTTATAACTTTTTACCAATTATAGGTAGCACGTTGTGTGACATTTCAATCGAAAGGAAATTTTATCGTGCATTCGGAATGTATTTTCCATTTTGAAATACATTTTGTCAAAATTAATAAAATTGATCCTAACCTAACAGTCATTTTTCTGCATGTATGTGAGTTTTGGCTTGAAATTTTGTTAGTTTGGTGCAAAATATACTGCCAGTATTTGATGTTCATAAAGAGTTTTTTATAAGCTTTTTGTTGATAATCGAATTACTATTGTGGCTGCCATATAACCAATTTTATATTTAAATATTTAATTGTGTATCATTGTGTCGGGTGAACAACTTCGATAAGCGGCCATGACGCACTGATTACGCAGCTACGCAAAAGCCGATCACGTGATTACCGTCATGAAGATGTTGATAAGTACGTTCGAAACGTATTGCGTGGCAAAATGCGCAAGATAACTTTCACGACGACGTTTTCAGCGGGACATCAGTCGCCGATTTTCGATATGATATTAACCCTGTATGGATTGAAGTACCGAAGTCGAGTAATGCGTGCAGTAATAGCGAAGTGAAGGGAAGTTAATATCGTCAATAAAATTTCACGTGGAAAATGTCTTATTCGCCCATAAGTATTTATTCAAATATCAACCAAAATAAGTACTTGCCTGCTCTGCAGATCAAAATATCTGATGGTACGAATGTTAGGCGAAGCAAGTGGATGGATCAATATCTGAGAGCACTAATAATGCAGAAAGAGCAACTCTTTTTTCAACAAGATCATATGCGTCGCCAGAACTAGATACCCCACCGCAAAACGCCAGTTCTAATAATAGATGCGTCGTATGCAGCAAAATTTACATTATTGCCAAAAAACCAATCCAGCTGCTAAAGACAAAGCGTTGCTGAAAAGATGCGAGACAGTATATAAGTACAAATACTGTAATGAGTACCTATGTATAGGTAACGAAACCAACAACCATTGGTATAACTGGCACAACAAAGTGCAATATTGGATTTAGTCTGCATAATATTTTCATGTTCTTCATTGTTCCGGGCACAACAAAGTGCAATATTCAATTTAAAAATTTTAGCAAGCAGTCTTTTGTGTACATACATTTTTCATGGTTTTATTGTTCCGTTATCCGCTAATAAAATCACAATCTTGTTCATATTGCGTATACGTAACCACAACTTAATGGGGCTTGAGCGGGCAGTCAAAGCGTAGTGCGAATTTTGAATGCGTAGCATCGGGTTAATTAATTACTTCCTGCGGACATTTAAATAATAACATCTTGACGTAACGTTATTGCGGATATCGTCACGTTTAGTTGCATTTGCGTAATATACGTAAAGTTGTGCGTGACGAGACGTTGCCTCTCTTCAATGAGAACATCAATTTGACGCAGCGTCGCTGTTAAATCTACAGATAATCTAATATATTTGGCCATAAAATTTGAATGGCTCATCGTAAAATCATTTTGGATACGTATATAAAAAGCTATTCAAATTCTCCACATATATTGTCGATTGAATATGTGGCTATTTAGGCAAGAAGTCGAAATTCTTTATATTAAATATTTGTTATCATACAATAATTTCATACGCACTTTCAAATTGCCAATTTTACTGAAACATCGTATATTAGAGCACCGATATTTACAACATAATTAGTCCCAATAACAAGCTTTCATGCAATATAAAATTTATTTAAATACTCTTTGTGGTTCTTGAGATAAGAGATCATAAAGTTGATTCCCTCCGACACGAAAAACAAGCCGGTAAACCGGCTTGCCGGGGCACAGAGCGTACTCAAACAAGCCGGTAAACCGGCTTGCCGGGTTCAAGCGGTTAAGTGTTCCATCTCCATGGGTTGTCATTGATTGTATAGCCTCTTCTAAAGCAGGGAAATTCTGCCTTCTGTTTTATCATTTGTAAAAGATATAAAATGGAAGTATAGATTAGCAAGTGTACGCATTTTACACATAACTGCCTTTCGAGATTCAGCCAGTTTGTCTTTTTTTCGCTTATGTTTATTGAACTGGCTTCTTCCAATTAGTTTAATTACATCATTTTCCTGACAGAATTTACTAATCCTATCACCGCTGAACCTCGATAGCAAATCAGTGAATTTCAACCCATCTGTATCATTATTAATCAATGTTGCAGCTAACCCCTTTGTTCCCTGTATACCATTTTTTTTTCCACAATTTTTTGAATGACTAAAAAAATATCTTCTGCGCACAAAAGCTTTACACTGAGTACATATTTTGACTCCATCTTCCATCTGGCCTCTCTCACACAATAAGGGTTTTCTTTCCTCCAACATCTTCATATTATGCCCAAACATACCATCCTTTCGCATTTTCTCAAATTCAAAGGCTTGTAAATGTTTTGGCAAAGACATTGCCAATTTTACCCTTTCTTCATGTTTATGACGCATTCTCAAATGAAGTGTTAACTGGCTTCGTAGTTTCCCACAATATAAGCAAGGACGCTTCGGCTTTTTTTTTTTTTTTTTTAAATTCTTCATTTCTGTGCTTACGGGATTTCCCTTTCCTTGATCTATCGGAAATGACCATTAGTAGATCATATGGCAAATTTGAAGATGTGGAAGACAGAGGCACAAATTCACTATCATAGTCACTGATAACAGCATCTTCAGTTTCTGAATCTTAACATGGAAACAAAAATTAAATTTATTCCAGAAAGGAATGAATTATTGAGGATTGATAAAATAAATACCGGTATCGTGTGAGTAGTGTCTGATCTGAACTGCATGTCGAACAGGAGTTTCTTGTTGACTATCTGAAGAGTGAAATATAAAAATTAACCCGTATGATTCAGTCAATTATAGATATAAACAGGATCAGTTTGTTAAATAATTTTGGCCGCATTCTTGCTGGCAATTATGAATGAACTTTTGAGTTGGGGTTGCACAAGACTAACTCCCTATCTTCTCTCTATACATTTATAAATGAAACTGATAATTGAAGGTTTGGCTTCAGCTATATTCCATCACACTATTAAGCAACTTTTGTATTGCAAATTTAAAAAAAATATATCAAATTCAACGAATTAAATCACTTTTGCAATAACTACACTCAAGATGTATATCAGGGGTGGCCAACCAGCCAGAAACGAAGAGCCTCATTTTCGTATTTTGATAACGCGAAGGGCCGCATTATAAACCGGAACATACATGAACATCAGATATACCTATATTCAGCTGTGCGGCAATGCTGGTTTATTTTATTAAATATCACTAACCAACATGATTATGACATAAATTTGAAAGCCATTTATTTTTATGCATGCTACTTAGTGGGAATTATGATATGTCGTTGTATCCAATCGAAGCAGTTCTTTTACATGGGTTTTCATCATAACAAATTAATGCTTTGATTTCACGTCTTCTATGGTAGAAAACACAGATTCGCAGACGTATGTTGATCCAAACATTGACAATACCATATGTGCGGCTCGTTTAACATTGGCGTATTTTTCCATGGGCATGCTTCTCACTAACTCAATGGCCTCTTCCCATAATTTAAAGCGCATTGCAGTTGGTCTTCCTCATCAAAATGTAGATTATCTTCAACTCGGTTGCAGCCTCATCTGAGGCTAGAAGGAATTTTAAACTAACCGTCTCAGAATTAAATGAGTCGTCGACGACATAAACTAATTTACCCAAACGCAAACAAATTTCTCGCAGAACTACGATTACGAGAGTGCGTCTCACAACAAAGAATTTAATTGTGACCTAATAAAGAACAATTGCATTTGTAAAGTGGATGAAAGCGTATCTTCAACGTTAAAAAAGAATGCACAATGACTCATAATGTGTTTAATCAAAAATTAAAAATCGTAGTTTGCAACTTATTTTTTCCATAAAATAACCAAGGCGAAAAGAGCCGCACGAGACCGGTTCGAGAGCCGCGGGTTGGACACTGCTGATGTATATAAAGCGATATTGTTATTCGAATGGTGGAAGTATTAACACTATATTATGTTATAAAAATTATAACCACCTTCAACTTCAAGTAGAGAGTCATCCATTTTCTGTCACGGGCAATACTGTAATAGTTGGAAATGTCCACACAAACAAATAAAACTAGTACTGATCTTACTCTGGAAATTGCGAAGCACAATGGAACAGTTATATTTATATAGGGTGACTTACCCACTTTGCGACCATCAACTTCATCGAATAAATTGATGCCGAAAAAATTAACGAATTGCGAAGATATTTCTCACGCTTTATTATCCACTTATCCCTCGTAGCTCTGCGAAATTACACTAAAATGTGGCTACAAACAAAAAAGTTACGACCGAAAACCCGACTGAAGGGAAAAAACGAACCATTTTTCCATGTCACCAACTACCTATTGTCCCTTTAAAAAAGCTTGAAAGTCCATACAAATATAAGAAATAACAAGATGAAACTTGGCAGATGGGTAGAGTTGTGTTTCTTTTAACCATCTTTAAAGTTTTGTGTTTCTACATTTAAAGGAGGGGGAATAGGGGAGTGCGCATTTCCGATAAGTCAATAATAGCTTTGTCGACCAATTTGCGACCACTGTGTTTTTGTCTGTTTGATTGCTGTGATGTGGTGCTTTGTTTATTATTTGACGAGTTTTATCCGAAATAACCGTGTTCTTAAAATATATGACGGTCAGAAATGCAATTAGAAGCCCATTTTTTTCACGAATGGCTGCGTATGCCTTAGTCTCGACGCAGCAGAAACGATATCAGGATGTGCAAGGCTTGAAATCCATGGCCGCACACTGGTCGTTAGGTTGCAAATACGTCTTCAGAGTGTTGTATTTTGGTGGTTTGTATAGCTTTAACCCCTGGTCGTAGAAAGTTAATTCGAGGTTTAGCATTTAGAAGAAATGCCAATTTCGGCGAAGATCTTGAGTTTGCATCTTTTCGTTCAGTGATTTGAATCTGGACGTAATAAACATAGCTGGTATATAGCACAGCGCCATGGCATGCTTGATCAGGTCTCTTGTTCCAGCGTCCCTAAAACAAAAACATGTTAATACAAAAGAAGTGAAAGATGTACAAAGACATATATAAGTATGGTTAACCACTCACTTGTCGTATAGGCGAGCCAAATTATTGTGACGCACATTCTTCATGATGGCCTGAGTGAAGTGATATCCATGCACGGAGATTAGATAAGGTACCAGATCGGTGATAATGAAGCCGCGCGCCGAGATTACTGCTCGGTTATCGCCGAGTTTAAAGCCTCATTATCGCCGGCCTGCCCCCCTACAAACGTAAATACTCATTAGCTGAGGTCGTTCTCATCACAGTTTTATACTGAAACGAGGACGACTAACGGTATATTAACTCCACAAGAACTACGCAAGAATTCAAGATGACTACTCCAAAAATGTGACGACAACGTTACCATGAAGCAGGAGGGACTCATCTGTGACGTCTGTCAAAATTGGTTTCATCGCAAGTGTTTTAATAATTCAGATGTGGCAATGACAAGGGAACAGTACAGCCTATTAAAAAAACAGGACGTAACGTTTGAGTGGAAGTACATGAAGTACCCGGACTGCTACCAGGCCCATGACACCCATCATAACTCCAACCCGATTGTTGTATCCCAGCAGATGGAACATAGCCGTCGGCTGGTAGACTACTCAGGTGGTGAGTTGGCTTACAACTAACATCAGTCAAATAAAATATGCTTTCTAGAGCATATTTATTTATTTTTCTCAACATTTGAGCACTAAAAATATCAAAAACGCATTTCTATAGACCTAAAACACCACCGTAGAAAATGCCAAAAGACGGACAACTCACCAGGCCTCTAGGTAGTCGAGTTGTCTCTGGTGAGTTGTCCGTGTAGTCGAGTTGTCCGTCAGCCATACAAGGCATGACACTAGGAAGACGTATTTGGGACCGAACGACCTTGAAAATCGTTTCTGCTGCGTCGAGACTAGTCATACGCAGCCATGCGTGAAAACTTGGGCTTCTGATTGCCTTTTTGACCGTCATATATTTTAAGAACACGGTTATTTCGAATAAAACTCGTCAAATTATAAACAAAGCACCGCATCGTAGCAATCTAACAGACAAAAACACGGTGGTTGGTTGCGCGCCCCCCTATTCCCCCTCCCTTAAATGTAAAAACGTTGTCTACGTCGCTTTTTGGATCTTGCCTTTTGGCCAATGTCACGAAGTAAACGAGGAAATCGATGACTGGGGAGAGGCCCATGCTTTTCTTATGACGGGGCAACGTGGAATTAAAGCCTCAAACCTCGAAGATTTAGTATTATATCGGGAAATTTTACGATAAATATGTTTATACGCTCGTATTTATAAACATTGATAAATAGAATTTATGTGGTCTATTTTAACAATTTTATAATGATGTATATTTGTCGCCACAATGTAGCAAAAACAACTACAGGAAAGATACCTAGGCTTAAATAATTTCGGCTTCTTTGCTCGAATATCAAATAAAACATTATTATGTGGTAGATTGTTGAGAATAAAGTTGAAATTTGTACTCTTTGCTGAAAGGATTTATAAAGAAAGTGAAACACAAAACTATGTGGGAAAAATGCAAAATGTTGCCCAAATGTTTTCAACGCCCAAATACAGCAAAATAACTTCGCGTTGCCGACCAAATAAAGAAACTAAAAATATATATATACAGTATTGTCCAGTTGAGCTTTTTTGCTCGAATTTCATAGCAAACATTACGTCGTAGATTGTTGAGAGTAAAGTTGAATTCCGGACTCTTTGCTGAAGGGATTCATAAAGAAAGTAAAGCACAAACTATTTGGGCGACAGAAAAATGTTGCCCAAATATTTTCGATGCCCAAATACAGCAAAATAACCCCGCGTTGTCGACCAAATAAAGGAACTAGGAATATATATATATATTGTCTAGTTGTTTAAATAAAACTATTATTATGCTACTCACTATATTTATTATCTCGCACAACAGAGCAACATAATAAAGTTATTATATATAAATAATTGTCATAAAATCCGGTTATTTTCCACCGACCTGCCAATGAGAATTTAGGGTACGTAACCAGCTGGCTATTCAAAACAGTGCCCATATATACTATCCCAGAATATTGAATTCACTATTACGAAGAAACTATCGCTAATGCGAAACCTGTTATGCCGCCTCGGAAGGTACTGCCTCGAATGCTGCTTATATTCCTGAAGCTCCCATAGTGAGGTAGTAAGATACCCAAGGTTAGACTTACCATAATTTCTTGGGCATAATCCGGGACAAACTCAAAACTATGAATGAAATAACTGGACGAAAGGCCGAAGGCCTGATCTTGGCAAATTTTTATTCCATATTTATATCTATAAGCTTTAATATTGCATAATTAGGTATTCTACTTAGATTGAAAAAAAATGTTATTACTTTATTTAAAGGAAAATGCACGTAAATTTAAGCAACACTAAGTCACAAATCAGACATTTGTTCTAATGCAGCAGTTGCTGTAGTTTCATTGAAGTCAATAGAATAATGACGCAATAAACGTCACTCATTATTCCCTAACTAAAAGATTTCTCAAGCTATGTGTGATATTTCACTCAACCTAATAAGCTAAACAAAACAAGATATTAAAATAAGACTCGACTTAAAGCAAAGTTATGCCTTTTGGGACGGAATTATTTCATAATTTTGCGTCAGGTTAGAGTTAATTTTGAAAATTTCACTAAAGTAAAATTCCGGGACATTTTGCTAACCGGGACGGGACACCGGGAAAGGCGTTTATTAAACCGGGACTGTCCCGGCCAAACCGGGACGTATGGTAGGTCTACCCAAGGTTATATCCAAAACTATGTCTTTGTATACCGTATTTTAGAGCGTTTGTACTACAAAGCGACATGTGTTCCATCTTTGCCAACCAAACCATCGACCTCTTTTCCAATACAAATGGAAAACCTATGTTATGCACGGTAAAGCGAGCACGATTCTTTCTACAAACTGAATTCATTATTAATTTGATGGATAAAATCAACCCTCCATCGTATCTGACAAAGCGGACTCAGACTATATATGACGTAATAAGTCCCGTCTGCAAGTTTGCAATTTTATTAAGGTGAAACTTACCATAACAGTGTACCAAGTTCCAGATAAGTTTCCGGTGAATTATTGGAATACAATACGATAGCGAAAAATTTTTTCTGTTAATCCTCTAATTCTGGCCAAAAGATAACCGGGTTAGAAAAGAGAAAATCATGATTTATTTTTGTAGCCACAATTTAGCAAAACTAGCAACACGGGTTATAGCTATGCCTAGAAACTGTCGGCAAAAAACAGAGTTTTTTTGCTCGAATTTCTTATCCAACATTATGTGGTGATGGTTGAGGGCAATGTTGAAAATGACGAAAAGTTTCAGACCTTTATCTTGAGGGATTCTTGGAGAAAATAAAGCCCAAACTATTTGGGCTACAGCATTATGTCGCCCCAAAATTCCCGTCGCCCAAATACAGCAAAAATAAACCCGTGTTGTCGACCAAATCGATAAAATAGAAATATATATATATATATATATTTAATCTCATTTTATCGTACAGCTATATGGTAAAAACATATTGACACATTTTCCGCATTAATAATAGTGTTTCTGGATACTAAGTACACAAGTTTTACGTATTGCCTCAAATATAAATGGGTCTCGTTTTGTATAATTTTGAAATATATTACACAAAAGGATATATTTAGTTACCTCAAATATCACAAAACGATATGCGCTCAATACGTTGCGGGCTATGAGAAACAGCGCCTTGTCTTCATTTATTTCTTAATTCACTATGGGTGAGGGGATATAAGGTAGAGTTTTTATGTAGGCCTATATCAAATCTTTCGAGTGCAAATTAATTAATTGTAAGTTGAATTAACTTTCAATTTCGTAGTTATCTAAAAACTACACTGTGAAGTCTGTATTGGGTTTATTGATGTAATATTTAGGTTAAGATTCCGATTGTAGATTCGTGTTTTGTAAATTCCAATTTCTGTATCTTTAATTACTGCAACTGTGATTTCAATGGGATGTTTATTTTATTTCCAATTTTAACCATTTAAGCATTCGCGTGTTCCTTGACAGTGCATTAAGCGTTGTATATACCGTTAAGAAAACCGTACATTTTGATCTTAAGACAACACGACCTACAATTCTTGCAAAAAAAGACCAAATGAGACAACAATAACTTATTGTTTTCTCTTTTGCTTTGTAGTGATAAATCAGCCAGCTCATTATAACATATCAAATAATATCTGGGTGCGGGTACTAAACTTCCATTCAAATGTTGGTAACGGCAGCTATGATAAAAGCATTTAAATTTTTTAATTATGTTGGGTACTAAAAATGGTTGAAAAATTCACTTTAAATTGCGAATCAAATAAACAAAGATAATAAAAAAAAATCCTAGAGATCATGTAATTTGTTGAACATTTTATGTCAGCAAAAAAAAAATTATTTAAAAATTTATCAAGCTAAAACATGCAAAAACCACCAAAAAACTTACTAAAACGTGCAAATAATTTATACATATCTACATTTAGTTAAAGATTTCAAACTCTTCAGAACGGAAAGGGTGCTTCCGCAAATGTAAGTGCTTCGAACATCGATAAGAATCTCAGAGCGAAATTCCTCAACTTTGGAAAATGCTCTTTGCTCACGAGATTCTGAAATACCGTTTTAAATTATATTCTTTTGTCACCGACACAACTTCCCGACATATCAAGCAAGCATTGTGGTATTCCCTTCCATGTCCAGTTAAAAACCTGTTTGAATTGGTCAGCTTTCTTTTCAAACTCATGTTTACACAATAACTTACAAATAACTGCAGACTGTTTGATTACAAAATGCGAGGGTAATTACTAAATTTTCTGACTTATAAGCATCATTTTTTGTAATAGGCTGTTTAGGCTGGTTGGAAAAAAAACACCCGGCAGGATTGTTATGCCATAACATTAATATATATATATTTAGTTGTCATGCATAAGTCAACCTAGGCTAATAGATTTTGCATTCGATTTTTATAGTTTTCTATGATGGCTATATTGTTAGCATATATGCCCCACCAAAATGATAGAAAGTCAGTTAACGATTTAGACTAGCCATGCACATCATTCAACTTTGCTAGTCATAACACTAGTCAATTCAGTGACATTAGTAATGTAACAATATGTCAAGGATTTTTTTGGTTATTTTTATGAATAGACAATACCAAATGCGATTTTTAATTACTCTCCAGCAAATTCGACGCGGGCCACATGTGGCCCGTGGGCCTGGGTTTGGACCACCCTGGTGTAGGGGCTAACTTGGCGATAAACCGACGACATAATTGTAAAAATTGAATCAAAAAATTTTTTGTTTTCTATTTTTAAAATTATTATTCCGGTAGCATGAGCAGCTGCAGAAAGCAACATTTTTCAATAGTTTCACAGCACAATGGGTATTTCAATGAAAAATACAAAAGATACAGAAAAAGGTGATTTGAAACAAGCCCAAAATAAACCCAGCTGGAAACGTTTCACCGTTCTCCCAGCTTTTGCAAATTATTCCAACCATTCAGATTCTAGAAAATATTGTTTGAATAGCGCTATTTAAAGAAATAAATTCGATGTCTGGTTTGAACAATGTTGCTCCAACAGAACCGAGACGAATGTATTTATATATATTTGGTATTTTTGCATATGAATTTCTCTGTAAGTTGTCCGTGTCTGCCGTTGAAGCGTCTTTTATTTACCTTGAAATGTACCATCCGCCGAACGACGTAGCCTACCACTTGCTAAATAGTTATCTTCATTTCTTATATTTCTTTGAGGGGCTGGCTCAGTTAGATATGCCGTAATTTTCTTTATAATGACGTGTTATACTTTTACATGCTCAATTCAATTCTTTATTTAGGTTAAAATCATATTTGTATTTATTTTATAAATACCGTTTTTGCTGGTCCAGGTTTACTGGCAAATGGGACCTCCTGAAGTATGCGCACCAAGATGGCGCACAACCTGAACTCAGGTTGTGTACCAGGTTAGGGTTCAAATTATGCGACATCTCGGTGCGCATACTTCGGGAGCGCCGGCAAATGTACCATTGGTAATCTAATAAAACTACATAAAAACATAGACAAGTTTACACAAATACAGATCGCATAATCGGACGCACTCACAGTAATAAAAAAGGTAGACAAAATAATCATTTCATTAACAAGTTCGTCGTAGTCTATCGCCTATAGTCCGGCAGATAGAGACCTTTTTGGCCCAAGTTTGATTTCAGACATAAAGTTTTTTTTATTTGTGATTATTCATCTTGGGGTCATTGCCCATCATTTCTACATGGGTGTGGAGTTTGCAGCCTTGAGCAATATTTTTACGGATCGATATATATTTGTATTAGTGTTTGTCGTCAAACCTGTGCATCATAATGACGCACAACCTGAACCATAACCTGTTACAATACTATGTTCAGGTTGTGCGCCTACGCAAGCACCATATTTACTAGGAAATAAAATCAATAACTTTTAGGTATTTATTGAGATATTTGTATTAGTGTTTTCGTCAAACATGTGCATAATAATGACGCACAACCTGAACAATAACCTGTTACAATACTATGTTCAGGTTGTGCGCCTACGCAAGCACCAAATTTACTAGGAAATAAAATCAATAACTTTTAGGTATTTGTTGAGCCCAGCTTTGGGTCGCGACCCATATACAGCATATGGAAATACTGTCGAAACATACGCGAAAAAAAGGGTACTATTTCAAAATACCCTCTGTTGTTGCAATTAACAATACAAGCCTGCTAATGCAGTTGCCAGTGGTTCAAGTGGATATACACCCGGTGGAGAACAGTCAATTATTTGTTAGCGAGAATTGTTATGCAGCGGGATGATCACGACGACGCAGTGAAAGATAATGATATCACGAGAACAAGAATGAGAAAATTGCTACATTTCATAGTATATCCCTGGGAAAGAATGTAGTTCATTCTTATGTTCCATGCCAATGCTTTTCAAACTACCAAAGACTCTCAACACTTTTGCTTCTTCTCTTCTATAAAAATACATTGGTATTATATATTCGCAAATCCATCTGTTTGTTCGTGCTCTCAGATAACCGATCAGCGGCCTCCAGGGAGGACGGGGTCCCCTTTTAAGAAACCCTGTCATAAACTAAAAGAGACGACCGTGCTTCTCTTGCCTGTTGCCATGCTGTCCCTGGAATTCAGCTACAACAAAAATTTCACGAAAACGGATTTTTAAATTTTATGATTTTATTATTATTCTCAACAATGAATGATATACGGGTGGTAAAATGCCAAGTTATTCCGACAACATGATCATGTTTTGCAATCTACAACCAATATTTTGTATGTAACTTTGTTTGACAGAGCCCCAAGAGCTCTACCCACAAATATCAAAAATTTTGAAGCCAAAAAAGTCACACTACAACATTGTCAAATGTGCTGTATTTACGATAGATAACAGGTTTACCAAAAAGAATTACATGAAAAATGGTAAATAAAGATCAATTCAGCAATATCTACTTGGTGATATGCATCTGTTGATGATTTTATGTGTTTGTTTCGGAAGTTTAATAACAGAATTAATTGTGGTTCTTGGGGATGTTTTAAAAAAAGGTTGCATTGAAAAAAGTTTTCACAAAATGTCAAGGTTTGATAGTAGTGGGCAATTAGAAAAAATACTCACATGTTTTTTTTTTCATTTGATAACCACGCCACAGAACTTCTCCGATAAGTATACGCAGCAATTGCGAGAGGCAGAAATGCCAAGATGAGATTTCATCGCATTGCAAACCAATATTAGCAATTCTTATATATATTCGCGCATTCCTATCTGAACAGCTGGAAAAGATTATACCCATCTACACACTTTAAGAACTATGTCAGATGAGCGTCATATTATCGAATATCAGTAAAGGAATAGTACAATGGTAAAAGACATATAAGGCGGAACTTTCAGTAGTATGCAATCAAATAATCTTATTGTAGAATATATATTTAAAAACATTTCGTCACGCCAACTGCAGTCCGAAACTTTTTTGGATCTGGCTGAGCTTAGATACCAATTGGCACTCATGTAAACTGGTAAGACTGTAAAAGGCACGCGATGGAGCAGATACTAAGGGTATCCATCCCCCAGCTGTCATTTGAGTGGGTACTGCTGTTTTTATTGCAGATGTTACTGATCTTTTTGTATTATGGATTTACTGGCATCACCGATTTAAGGATGTTGAAAACCAACACGCAATATTACAAAACCCACTTTCAACACGCGATTTGAATGAATGAAAAAGCTGAAACTAGTATTCTTTAGAACAACATACAAATTCTATAGAATGAAATCATACACAAAAGCTCGTCAAAAACCTATAGCTCAATAATCAAGTGGAATTTGATGCATGTGCGCAAAAATGTGCGCGTTACTACGTACAACCGAAGCACGCAGGAAAAAGTGTGTGATGTACTAGTATTCAAAACGTTTGACTCCTCAATTATGTTGGCATAACAGGTGCACATCTCGGTTTCGAATACGCATACCTTCTATCTCCACAAAGATATAATAATTTTGCCAAAGTCAATGCAGCACTGAAAGGTTGCGGTTCTTCCAAAAGAAAACACCTTACACATCTTTAGATACCAATGGATGGTTTTACATGGCCTTGTTCGGAGTGAAAGACGAGGTCAAATATTCCAATCCAATTCAACTAATAAAATATTTCCGAAGTTCCTAAGCTTAAACTAGGAAAACGAAAAGCGCGCGGCAACGCAAATGTAGTTTGAAGAGCGCAATAGAAAATGGCTAGATGCTGTCGATGGATCTTGGCTTGTATCAGTGAAATAAACTACCATTTATTCTACTAAAATTAAATTTCTGACATTGTAAGGAGATTCAATGTTACTATGTATGCAAAACTAAACCATGTAGTTATGAAATAATTGTTTTTAACAAATAGGCGCTCCTGAAGTATTCGTACCAAGATGGCGCACAACCTGAGAATTGTATGTTTACCGGGTTAGGGTTCAGGATGTGCGTCATTTTAGACAAATACTTTAAATCCACTTTAAAAAAAATTGCTCAACATTATATACTCCACACCCACCTGGGTATCATTATATATGCCCTATACATTATATCTAAACAATAAAAAAAACTTTATGTCCCAAAACAATGTTAAGGCCCGATTCTGCCGGACTACTAATTTACTTTACCCTCAATATAATAGTGAAATATTACATCAACTTATACCTTGATGAGCGTGCTTCAGCCGGAGCGATTTCCACATAGCAAGTTATCTCACCACTAGGGGCGAGAAAGCATCAATCCCATGGCATGATAGCCTTGGGGGAAGTTCAATTGAACGTGATGATCTATTACAGTTACAAATATTGTGTGAAGGTATAACGACTACGGCACATTTCTGGTACAATTCTTCATTTTGTCATTTATTATTCTTAAAGTTTAGATGGCATTATTTGTAATTTAATTACTATACGCTGATGATGACACATTGACACATCTTATTGCTCGTGAGCCACTGTAAAATGGCTAAAAATCTGAAAATGAAAGTCACATTCAAAGCCATCATAAAGGTGTGCTAACACTGCTGTTGTGTCTCAAAATGACAGTAGCGCACTTATATAATTCTGGCTATGTAAAAAAAAGGTATGGATGTATATATTGCGTCCGGAGCAAAACCCGAGGCTTCCATAAAGTAGGATTCCATCATCTTGTAAAGGAAAGATCTCTTTCAATCATATGTTCAACATGGGATAACAGTGTGGGATAAACTCACCAGAAGGTTCACAGCCGCAAAATTAAATCCCTGCAAGACAAAGCAATTCGATTTTCATAAATTCTGGTCGATCAGCAAACTTGATCCGACTATATAAATTATCCAATATTCTCAAATTTGACGATATACGCACACTCGAGGTTGCCAGATTTATGTACCAATTCACACATGATATATATGTTGCCTGGAGCTTTCCATGGTTACTTCGCGACTCAGTCATCAGTGCATGGCTATAACACTAGATCTGCCAGTAGACGATCATAACAAAGATTTACTTCCAATCGAACCCAACAACCTTTGGAATATAGCGGGGTTAAAGTTTGGAATAACATACCCTACTGCGGTTCTGCCTTCGCAATCTGGATTATGACTCTGATATCGTGCCCACCTCATAAACCAATGAACAATAGTTATACGAGTATGTAATGTATTCACCTATATATAGGTTTTGTATGGTATCAAAGTACCAGTATCTGTTTTGTAAGACAATGAAATAAATTTCCCCTAAGCAGGCAGATTACCGGTTCTACTTTTTTTAGTACTGGTTATAATACCTCCAAGTCCTGACTGACAACTGTTAAACAGAATTCACCATTTTCTTCCACAAACTTCAAATAATTCGAATGTAATTCTAAAAATCTTACTCTAAATCCTGTGATCGCTTCTGACTTCCTTCGGAAGATGTTTGTTTTGTATATAATAAACTCGGGTTTTTTTCTGACCATCATGTGATAAAGCCTTGGCGATTTCCCATATAACGTTTTATTGGAGGACTCAATTTCGATATTGTTACCACTTGAGTGTGCCAGTGAGCCACTAAAAATTAATGCAATCTATTGGTATGTAATGTTACTGCTTTATTTGTTTTTCAAAAGGTGTTGTAGATCTGATAACGGAGCAATCCTTCCTTCACAACTCCTGTCCTTTCCATATTATTAAGAAACTTCAATGTTGAATCTTTTTGACTGCTCAAGTAAAAAATAAATTAACTCTGACTCTACAGCAGTATTCTTAAACTGGGTTCGACCACTGGGGTTCGGGGGAGTTGCTCCAGGGGTACGATAGAGGTTCCCTGAAACAGCTTCGTATCATGAAGTCTTTGTATTGTATTGATTGAACTGTTTTACCTAAATACCAGTACACTTCATCGATATCTTGTTGTTCCCTCGCGGCGGTCACACAATTCGTGTACTTCTGTGTATTCTCGTTTTTTGATTCTTTTTGCTCGTAGCTTATAGTAGAAATATTTCAGACTTCTATGACATGCCTTTTGGGTTTTCAGCTGAATGGTAGATAGTTCGTAGCAAAGAATATTTCATGACATAGCTTACTTAAAATTATTATAACCCGTCCTGAACGACCTTGATGTGGTGCTGCGTCATGTTGTACCTATTGCTTCAAAATAGTGATCGCAAACTGCGGCCCGCTAACTAATTATTTATTGCCCTCGAACGACACCCCTTTTTATGCTTGAACAAAATTTATCCTAAATATATTGTTGTCTACAATATGTCGCAACAGTGGCTGTTGTACAGCGTTTGTTTAGTAGCAAGTAGAGTCAGTTGTATGCCGTTTACTTGCCGAACGTGCCTGCATACCGTTAGTTGTAATTATCAGATTGGTTTATTTTGATTTTTAAAATTCGGCATTAAAATGTCTGAGAAACGAAGGAAAATTCCAAAGCGCTTGGAAGAAAATTATTTCGTTGTTGAGGATTATTCAAAATCTGTTTGCTTGACATACCAAGCCAGCGTCGCAGTTATGAAAGAATTCAAAGTTGAACGTCATTACGAAACGTGTTATAGCAAATACTCGCTTGTCAAGTAGTCATTTGAGACAAGCCACTGCAAATATCATTAACAAAGTTGCCAGTTGATTTTAACGCTACGATCATCACAACATCATTCTTTACATTGATCATAAGTCAATGCATAAGACAACGTATTTTGTTTAAAAATAAATAAGAAGCGACCACATAGGCTATACGTCTCTATGTGTCAGACTTTTAACACAGGAATATGAGTGCGCGAGTGCGCCATAATTTGAAGTTTAACGTGGCGGCCCACACGCTACCGGGAATTTGTATATTTGTCCCAATAGTAGATAGATTTTGCAGACCACTGTTTCAAAAACAATGGACAAAGCTGTTATCCAATCGGCATCTGACTGCTTTTTGGAGTGAGTGACCTGGACCATGAACACTTCAAGGCATCATTTCTGCATCCATATCCCAAAAGTGGCCATTTTCTCCTTTCCAACTGGCAGTCCCATGACGCTATTGTGGCACAACAAAGGGTGTTTACCCCAAAGTGAGGATGGTTGTTTCAAATTTATTCTAAAAAATAATTTGTAATTAGGAGCATTTTGGTTGATACCTTTTGATAATGTATGTTCTTCATCAATATAACATTAAAAACCAAGCGTATGCTCGACTATGATGATTTAAATTCTTCAATATGTTGGGGTTCGACGAAAGCTTCTAGACCAGGGATGGCGAACCACTGACCCGCGGGTCACAAAGTGACCCACCGCGTTTCATTCGTGACCCGCCAAGGCACGAATAAAATAAAATAAATGCTAACATATCAGTGATAAAAATTGATAAAACCGGCCTTAAGTTAATCTAACAATCAATTATATAATGTACCGTCAGTTGAGCAGTCAGGGCCGCGATCGCTCATATTCAAATTGGTGATTATTCGGGTCGGTATGATAATTTTCAAAACCCTTAATCTTGGACGCATGTCTGCACCGCTGTGTACCGTTATTCAGCTATTGACTCTGACATCGTTTATGACATAACAATGCAGCCGACATGTTCATTCGTCGCTACGTCTTGTCTCTTTAGGACAGTGTTTCCCAAACCGCGGTCTCAGATGAGTCCGCAACATTTTTGTGAAATTTAACCATCAGTCAAGTTACGTTAGAATTTACATAAAACATAAAAATCAGGTTTATTCACATAACATCAATCGAGTCAATAATTACTGGATACTGAGTAGGGCAGGGCATATATTCGAATATTCAACTTTTAGAATAGCAATTTACTATTCGAAATTTTGGTAACAGGTGACGCAACAGGTCACTTGCGCGTCGCTTAATCAACGATTGAATTTCACAACTCACTTGCGGATATCCGACGAAAACACGAGTCGGCACACTCGTGGATAGATACCTAAGTGGTGTTTCTCGCGAGCTCGAACAACGAGAAATAATTTTTTTCTTTGTAGTTGTCAATGGTGGCGACCTAACTTCAGAAGCGCAATACAAAATACTAAAAATAGAAGAACGGAGAACATCTTAGGTTTTGTTTTATGATGACCCGCGGTCGATTAAAAACGCGTTTTAAGACATAGCAAATTCGGGTGCTACCTTGCCGTGGCATTTTGAGGAAAAAATGCTTTCATTTTGTCATAGGTCGACGCAACCGCGAGTGACTACGAACACAATTAAATTAAAATCGAAAGACGTTTTAAATTCTCGTTGTTGTCATGGATTGAATATTGTGCGACAGAAAAGGCCATTTATACGCTAAAAAGTCGACTCTTTTAACAAACGCGTAATTGCAGCGAATTTCCAATTTTGAAATTCGTTAAAATTCTGTTATGTTTGGTTTTATTACTTCTTCACACAGAGTACGTCTGCAATTTACGCACGTTGAGTCCGCAAAGGTTTTCGCCGGTGAGAAAATAGTCCGCGACCAAAAAAGGTTGGGAAACGCTGCTTTAGGGAGTGCATCTACAGACTGTTTTAGGGGTTATGCGAGAACTAGATGCTACTTTGTATCTTATTAGTTTCTTGCATACGATGCCGTTAAGAGAAAAAAATCTTTCAGACTTGAAATAAAAACCTAGAAATCTGAAACAACAATGGGGCAGTGTAAAAGTGCCCTAATGTGGTTGAAAGCTGATCGAAAAATATAACACCATCAGAGTGGAATTCCCTCCAAATTTTTTGGAACCGTAAAAAAATAAAACCGCCGCATTATCCTAAACATTTTTGGTAATTCATATGCGTGTTTTCGTACTTTAAGTTCATAAAATCGAGTGCCATGAAAAGTACCTGATAGAAGTGCTGCATAAGTAAAGCCCAAAACTACGCCAACACCAACAGAAGCCTATAAGATTTGTTTCAGAAGTTTCTTATAGATACAAACATTGATCAAATATCTGTGACCCACTCTCTTCTGTTCCGCGATAAAAATATAATTTTTGACCCATTCATTGAAAAAGGTTCGCCATCCCTGTTCTAGACTCACAGGCTCGCAAAGGCTAAAGAACCACTGATCTAGAGAGAGTGCATGGATGAGAACTAAACAAATAAAATTCCGGCAAAAACAAGTTGGTATAATATTTGAAATATAAGTCACATTTCGTTTATGGAAAGCTAGTCTTGGACCAATAATATATATTTATAACCTGGGCTTCCATATATAACGTCCCTTTTTCAAGAGTGGTTCTTATTTTTAAGAAACATTTTTGGTTTGTCTCATTTTTATCAATGAGATGGTTTGGCAAATTGATTTTGTGATAAATATATTTAAATGTGCGAGATAATTATAATATTTGAGTATTTGCGTGGTTTTACAGCACTGACCATTTGAACAAATTACGGCTACATGCACGATAAAGAGACAAGCCAGTAATATGCTTCTTTACGTATTTTTAAAGCAGTAAACATTTGCATAAAATTCGATAAGTTTACTAGGTTCGTTTCACATATAAAATAAGCGTGGATGTTCGTATTATTCCGAATCAATCTTCCAATATTTGATAAATAAACCACGTTTTTATTTATACAGCAGGAATTGGAACTAAAAAGTTCATGGCCTTAGTTCGCACATCATTATCAACCACATACATCACCAAAGATTAATTTTCTTGAACTTGATACAATGAAAACTTTAACTTTTATAAATTTCGAATCTCCAATATTGTTCTAAGGTTTTGAGAAATGCCAGTTTTGAACCTCATTTGGCTTGTAAAACGTGAATTTTACGGGTGACCTAATGTAGAACTTTGCCGAGGTAGGTATGGAGGTTTAATGTAGAAAAATTTTAATCTATAATGTGATTATTGTTATCGCGTTAACAAATATACATTAACAAACAAACAATTCTCCTGTTTGAAAGGTGAGATACAGCATGAATATTTTTGGAGAAAATCGCATTTGAACTCGGCGAGATTATATGTACTTTCTTTTATAAACAAAAAAGCCATTTAATATCTATTGCGACATCACCTGACACTACAAATAGGTTACAGGATATTTATAAATCATCTCGTATGACTATAAACAATATAAACAGAGACATGTACAGGATAATACGCTAAGTCGAACTACTTAAACTATGAGGCTCAAATTTATATAATGTTTGGAGAAAATGTTACAAGTCGATGATCAGGTCGGAATAAAGCCATTAATGCTAGTTTACTCCAAGTTCAATGAAACATCATTACAAGGTCGCAAATCGCAGTGGCGTACAACTGATTAATACTCCTGTTCCCACGCTATTCTGTGTTAATAAATGACATTAAACAAATGACACTTTTGAAAACACGAAGAAATGAAATACTAACAAGAACAACATAACAACATAAAACATAATAACATAGGTACATTTCGTGTTCAACAATTGTTGTCATAATTTTACCATCAAGTTCATAATGTATGATGAGCACGTATTTATTATATACATACGGAAGGTTTCAAGACACTGGTCGCGGTCACTTGAGTTTCGTTAGTTGATGATGACCATAATTCCAGTGCGTTTTAGTTCATACTTCAAGTCAAATAGGGTGTCACAAAATAAATGAAACCCACAAATTGGTAAACGAATTAACTGGTTTTATTTCAAAACTAACATTTTTGAGTTGAAAGATTTTATAATATGAAGAAAAGAAAAATATATTCTGCATTTTAGCGCTAAAGAAAATTATCCTCGGCGACAGCATTAAAGCTATGAAAGCTTAGAATAGTTCCTTGGAGATTTATATGTGAATTCCATCCCATCCCAAGTAATACGCGAAAAGTGAGAATATTTTAAACAGTCTTTGTCAATAATGACGTGTAAATTGGACTCTAGAAGCAAATGCAAATGCACAATTCTTCATTCTAGTTATCATGTGCATATACATAATGAACGCCAGTGCAAAGTAATGATAGGTGCTTGATAACAAGCCATAAATGGTGTTGACTATGCTTATATGCTTGTTTGCAGATGCAAATATTCTGTATCGCCAGAATATCTAATTCTCAAGGAGATTTTTGACCAATATTCGACTTGATCATCATAAATTTGATTTTCAAAGTTTACATTTGTAGTAATTGCCGGAAGATCATTTATTGGTAGAGTAAAATTTTGTTTCAATAATAAAGCAGATTTGAGTTAGAGCAAATCCATTACCTTCGAATCTGTATTGACGAATATGATTATATTCAAAGTCGTCGTCCTGATACAGAGTACATTGATTTTATGAATATCTTCACATGAATGAGTCAGACATCTTGTTTTCAGTATTCATTTCTTCCAGATCGCAATAGGCCTATAACTTAAGATCTCGATATTTTACAGACAAAACAAGTGGTTATACCACGACTGAAACGCCCATGTCACGAATTCAACCTCATCCACTTCTTTTCCAAATGTTGTAATCCTTTAATAACCTTGATTCTACCGACACGCCACAATAGGCGGGTCTTTTCAAAAGTTGGAAAATGATATTCATGTCGCGTGGTATTGATATATCTCCATCAAATAATTATCCATTTACAAAGTAAGCTATTGTCACGACCATGTTATTAAAAACGCTTGGATTCTGAAAGCAGACAAAACGTGGTCTGAGATCATATATTTAATTATAAATGTATTGCTTAAGAATACGTTGGTTAAAAATCCAAAAACGTCTATAATACAAACATTGGTCGCCACTTCGGCTGTGGCGCTATGAAAGGACCGGTAGGCGTCCCATAATGGGATTGTCTCATATAACAAGCATCTGAGATAAGTGATATATATTTTGTGGTTTTCAGATCAACATGGTCTTGCGACAAAACTTCAAAACATCAGTCGAGGCGGTTTTGTTTGGGAATTAACCAAGAATCTAATACGATTAAGTAAAGTTTGTCTTATTTCCTGTGGCGTGATTGCAATTACTCGGCGTTCTCTATCATAAATTCACCGCATTTACCATAATTAAAGGGTAGGCACACGAACACAGACGCGCCTTTTTCAGTTGATTGTAATCGTCAAAGCCACGATTATGTTGTGTTCTGTTATCAGTGCGGATAATTACAGTTTCTCACACTTAGTCTCAATTCAAAATTTGTAGTTGTACGTTTCAAACGAGGTCAAAATTCTAAGAAAAGGAAAATTCGGACAGCAACGTGAAAATCAAAAGATAGAGCTCGGTCGCGTTTTTGGAAAAATATTTAATTCGCCTTTCTCATTGAAATAACGGAATATTACAGTATTTTATATTTGCTTTGATTCATATTAATATATATTGAGGAATTCTTTTACAAAACACAAAGTATGACAAAGATAACAAATACATGATATATATATATATATGAAAATTATCAAAACGACCTTTCACTCAGCACATTGTATGCGCAACAAGAGTGACAAATCTTTCCCTAAAAACCTGCTGAATCTCTTTTTATTGAATTTGTTTCAGACAGTTAAATATCATTGTAAGTTTGGACAATAACTGCATGAATAGTATCACAAGTATCGATCGATTTTATCGCATGAAAAATCAGCTCGATTTCAGTATTTGCCAAGGATTTTGCAGGTGTTGCATCATGATCTACTGTTCCCGTTTGCGTTGTTTGTCCGGAAAAACAGCAAAGCAGAACAAGACGACAAAAACATCAAACACTTCCCACAAATCAAAATTCAGTTCCCATGCTTTACTAGAGGCTATTAATCAAGCGAGAATGACAGCTAGACCGAGTAGCAGGCAACCCTCAGACGACCCGTGGAGGTGTCGAATGACGAGGGGCTGCCCACAAAACGGCAAAAAGAACGTGCCGCGTGTTTGCGGACATCTTTCGTCACTTAGAGAAAACACAAGGTAGTGGAAATGAGTTATTATCAGACAGCAGGTCGATACAAACGTTAAAAAGGTGAAAATGACAATTAATCTTCACGAAGAGTATTAAAACAAACCCAAACAGATTTCATGGAGAAAACATACTGTCCTCTTTACGTGCTCCAATTATTGAATACAAGGCATCGGTAACCATACTGTAGATGTCACGGGGTCAAGAACACCCACTTTTGTGGGAGAAGAGATACGAAAACATTTACTTAACCCCTGTCGTAAGTAAACGCGGTGAAGCCACATCGGCCATGAACCCTAACAGATCACAAGCAGGAATTCCGAAAGCATTGCGAACATGTATCATATGACTATGGATGTGACTCAGTGATCGGTCATCTCACGGAAGGGTCATTGACTATACCTAATTAGACACAAACGTACCGTGCCGCTTGGAAGAAAACTTGATAAGCGGTCACATTGTCATTAAAGCAGACAACATACATCGTCATTAGTGTCACAAACAACATTTCTCGAGCCTCACTCAATCTTGAAATTACTTCAATGTTGAACGACTTTGGGGCGACTTTTTAGTCTTTTCTTTAGTTATATCTCAGTTATGTCTGACAGACAATTTTATCGGATTTTTGCACCAACTTTGATTTGCTTTCGTATTTTCATGTTATGTTTTCACTTCTTCTTTCAAAAAAAGACGAACCCCACTGGCGTTAGTAGGTTTGGAAACGCCGAAATATTTCCTGCTGGGGATTTGATACCGGATTTGTTGCACTTCGGTGGGCGTAACGATTAAAACCGGAGATATTTAATCTTTGATTCCAACATAGTTCAAGACTAGCCAGAAAGACATCGCGTCCACCCAAATTATCGACTCATCGGCATTACAATTCCTTCTTTAAAATTATCCATAACTAGTTATAAGCTTGACGATTGGCTGGTACCATTGGCGATGTATCCGAAGCTTCAATTTCGCACAGATATACGAGCAATTAATATTTTGAATTTGTCCAAATATTGAAATGGCGCTCTGATAAAAATTATTTTTATTTTTTCGTGGTGAAGTGCGTAATCGTCAAATCGGGAACAACCTCACTGTTTGAAAAACATGGGACAGAGTTAAACAGCATCATATCATATAGGCGAATCGAAAGCAATAAGAAAGATGCGTTTTATGCACGTACATATTTTAGTATTTGCATTGAAATTACAACAATTCACATATTATTACCTGCTGGCATCGGATTAGGTTTGATACGTGTAAAGGATTATTTGGAATTATGATGATTTTTAATATTAATCCCCGGGCGTCGATATCACATGTTGTCAAAAATGTCTCGTGGGTATATAGACTGCTTCGAATTATAAGACTCTGTCGGGTTTTTTCATCGAGTTTGATGGAAGAAAAACTTTTTCAACTTTTTCAAACTATTTCAATGTCAAATTCAGCAGTGATTTTTGTAATGCACTGTGACAGGCTAAATTTTGTATATTGAATGAAAATACAATATCAATCATAATTTTGATCATTATATTATGCCTTTAAGACAAATGCAAATTGATTCATAAGTTGTTCATCATGAACTGTATTCTGCTAAAGAGTTAAGTTAATCCATTGCGACCAATTTAGCCAGATTGATTTGAAAAACGTATGAAGTACAATGTTTGGAATTTAAAAGATTTATCGCAAGGATTAGCCCGACTTCAACTTCGTAACTTGTAAAACAAAGCAATCGAATTAATATAAACACACATTAACAAATTGTTACTGTGTTTCAACATTGTTAATGTCAATTTATTATAAATAAAACAAAACATCAAGGTGTTACAATAATTAGGTCGGCGCCGAATAGTCTGGGTAGAATGAATTATACGAGAGCAAGTAAATTTAAAGTGGTGATAGCAGATACAAAACGATACCAATAATAAAAACATCCAAAAATTGAGTCTTCTTTTGCCGGAATCTCATAGGGGTCGAACACCAGGAACCAACAAACTGCCAAACCTGACACAAATCGCCAAAATTAACTGAAGACATTGCCCACTTCGACAGAGAAAACCGACCAGATGGATTTAAATTTTAATTGGTTGAGGATGTCGTAACAGTTTACTGATTGTAATTGTTAAAGTTTTGTTAAATATTCGTTTTTATGAGGGAGGTGCTGTGGTGTATTTTGTGGTATGCCACAACTCTGCTTTTCTTTATACGTTTTTTCCTTGTCGAGTTTCTCGCCAATCATTAGTTTGAATAAGTTAATGAATGGAGTCGCTACAGTTTATGATTACATGTTTATTGACGTATCTAGCATTAAAGGAGCTTAAGAGAACGACAATATATAAATACATATGACCAAAACACATATCGTATATCCAGATGTTTCTAATAGTTTGTATTGCGTTATGTAGTATGGACAAAAACCTACAAACCATTGAGCAGTCACTAAAATATACATAAGACTTTTTTAAAATCTAATCTTAAAGCATGCATGTTATCTACTGAAATACTGAAAAAATTGACCACGTATCCAGATAAATATTTTGAGTGTACAGAGTTGAATATCGAGGCAAAACTTTGTGAATATTGATAAAATATATTAAAAAGGAGAGATATGTTCCAGAAGAACTTAGATATAAAATGAATAAAATACTTTGTAATTTTGCCGACCATTGCCAACAATAGACAAAAATGACGAGGATGGACACACGCATTTTATTTGTTGTCCACTTGACGACGATAATTGGGATTTGTTATGACAACGTAATCGTCGGCTATTAGAGCGACTTATTCTGTAATCTGTCGAGTATACAACGAAGTCGCGTGAAGACAACAACTATCAAAATATTATAATACGAATGGTAATTTAATCAGATGCATACCTAAAAAAAAATTTAAACTTATTTGAATAGTTCCAAACAAAAAATATATAAAAACGGGTATTAATTTCAAATGCAAATTTCAGTAAGAAATTGTCTAAAACACTCAATTTACCATCTATTTTATAAAAAATAACTTAGATAAAATAAAACATCTACTTAATTTGTGAATGATATTACCCCCTGGGCAACATTTAATATATTTTACTTGACAAACATTATATATATTACTAATAATATTTCATTATTATTTACTAGTGGGATAACCAAATTGAGTTATTTTTCGAAATATATTTTCATCTTTTATCAAACTTAGATACTCGTTAATATTAATTCCTAAATCGTCTCAATATTTTGATTTCGTATCTAGTTGCGGGTGGCGGCGTATTTTGTAAGAAATAAATCATTTAAAACTGGACTTGTACGAAGTGCGTTTAAAGGACAAATTATAAATCTCAATGAAAACTGGCAAGTTGAAATTGTTCTTTATGGTGGGATTTGACCTAAGTGCTTGTTTTTCAGCTTGTTTGTTTTCGTCAATTGCAAATATCAGGCAGATTTGCAGAATTATGCGGTCACGAACTCTTTGATGATTCGATGTAAAATCAGCTTATAAAATGCCGTGATCTTCATACAGCAGTATTTTTCTGTGTTGTTTCGTGTCTTGTATTGGACAGACACCGCATACTAAAAACCCTCTTAATTTAATAGGCATTTTGAATATAATAATATTTAGACGTGTTGTTATGGAGGCGGATGATGGATGGCTTCATGACAAATTAAAAGGATGACACAACAAACCAACCTATGTAGTTTATCTAACTGCTTTTTCTAAAAATAGCGAGAACATAATGAAGTTTAGACCTCACACGAGTTGTGAGTCCTGTAAATGCAAACTTCACAACATGCCTTTTCCACATATCACGGAAACCGAATACAGATTAAATACCTTACCAAATTATATCATCAACGACGGGATAGAAATAGAACATTTATCTGTTAATTATATTTTAATAAACGAGTTCAAATTCGTTTTAAACCCAAACAAAATTAAATGAACGGATGATGAGTTAGAATATACGGAATGTAGTATAATCAGATTCTGAATAAAATTTATTTTACTTTTTTAATATAGCTTTGCCTACGCTCCCGCTACGATCCGTTGGTTCAGCGTGATTCCGGTGGCCTTTGTTAAATCCTTTGTGATCCTGTTCTCTGTATTTGTAAGCATACTATTATCATGGCCCCGTTTATTAAGTTTGCTGTTGTTTACATCAAACATCTTGTTCGTAATCTAACACAGTGCAATTTTACTGACACTCGTAACCTAGTATTACTGGGCAAGGTGAATTTATAAAAAGAAAATATAGACAAGATAACTTCACTAAACCATACGTTTGGAGAAAAAGTATGATTGCCGGTCTTCAAATATCACATGGCACAACACTTCACGCCCTTCCACTGCTGAGGAACGCAATATTAAAATATTTTCACTGCTTTTCAACTGATGTTTTTAAATCCGCGAATCTGGTAATTAACTTTATTTTGTAATACAAACAGAACATAGTCGAATGCTGTAATTTTCAACACGGATGTAAGAGGAACTTCAAAAACTAGAAACTTGCACCTGTATGTTTACTTTTCTTAGTTATCAGCATCTGGAATACAATCTCACGACCAGTTTAACTTGTAAGAACTGTTACGTTAATGTATTTTAATATATTAAACATAATTTTTCGGCAATGTTTTGGAGACCAATTTTAAATTTATAACACACCACGGAATTCAATAAGTGCAATGTCAGAAAAATTTTCGTTTATTTATCACTCCAAATTTATGTAACTTTAATTTAGCATCATGTAATTCGTTTGGATTAATTCCCTGTTGTTTTCATCGCCGACAAATTCTCTCTGATCTTCATTTGGGATTGACGTGGCTTAATGTGAAGTTTATGTATTTATATGGCTAAGTCGACCAAAGTTTATGCTCGGGCACCTTTGAACTTGGATTATTTTTTACTAAGCCATATTTCATGATAGACATTTCAAATTCTGTTTGCTACTTTATTCTGTATTACAGTTTTGACATTATGTTAAAAGCTCTGATCAGCCGATATTAAAGATAATAAAACCAAAAATGCTTATTAATTCAATTCTGACGTCTATTTTTACGACACAAACGGTCTCCGGTCTCAAACTACCCGATTGCTTTTACATATCTGTGATTCATTTTATACGGACATCAGCACCAAGCGCAACTCTGCAAACAAAATGGCCGCTGCTTGATTAGTAGAAATAGGTATTCGTGCTTCAAACAGTTCGAAAATCAAACAATTCAATGAAAAACTGTCTACTATCTACTGCATATGACAACTTTGCATATTTATCACACCGCATAACATGTAAATTAATTTTCAGCATTTATTTTCCTAATAATATGATAGACACTGAAAACAAAACGCCAAATAAAAGCAAGTAAGAAAAATTCATATTGAAACAAAAATAAAACACGAGAATAAATACTGGAAACAATCAAATATTCAAAATGGACTTTTCTTGACATGTTATAATTCTACAAAACTCACTAGTTTGATTTGTTGCGACCGAAGGGTGTGGTAGATATAACTGGATTGGGATAATGAAAACCCGACGAATGGCCTAAAGAATATGGAAACGGGTTAAATAACGACGGAGTATAATGACGCTGAGCCTCGGAGGAAAACGCACTGACACGCGCATTGTACGCGGCGGCCGCTGCAGCCATTTCTGGGGTTACATAAGGAAAATACAAAGGAGATAGAGCGGATAACCCGAGCATAGCTTTTTGTTGTGAAAGTATTGTTGCTGCATCAGCTAAATAACTTGAGGTAAAAGATGGTGTTGGTTTTAGTGGTGCATGATTCGTTGGGATTGGATATGAATTAGGCGATAGTATCAATTCAGCCATTGATTTATATGGATGGAATGAAGGTTTTGGTGTTGCATAAGTTGGACTTTTTATTGTTTCGCTGCTTGGTCGACGCTGTACCACAGGAGATGTTGGCGGACTGCTCTTTTCGTAGCTCAAATCAGGTTCTTTGTTCTTTTTGGCATTGATAAAAAATCTCTGAAAATTTTCTTTTGGCGAATCTTCGTTATTACTTTTCTTTTTCATATCTGTATCTGCTGATGTAGAGAGCGGTGGTAGGAATTCTTCATTGTGAATTTTCTGTCCCTCAGTTGTATCGTCAAATAATGGAGAACGATCATTTTGAGAAGTTGGTAGTTCGATCGATGACTTTTTATTGTGTGTTATTAATGAGAATGGATGGGACGTCATGGCACCCACGCTAGGGGGTGAAATTGCCCCTGACAGCTGGGTAGATGCGTAACTGATTCCAGGTGCCCGTTCACGAGAAGCTTGTAACGCAGACGCAAGATTCCAAAATTGCATATTGTTTGGTAACAATTCATGCTGTGGTATCGTCTGCTCTTTTGGTGAAAGAGATTTCAACGATAAATGCTTTTGTAGCACTTGAGCTTGTTGTTCTTGTGTCGTACAGCGAAGCATCTCGTCTAATTTATTGTCCGCATCGGTGGAGCCGTTTCCGAGAGCGTTGGATGTGTATTCGGGATTGCTATAGTTTGACGGCATCTGCATGGGTCTCGGAAAAATACCAAGTGGCGGTGGGAATGCCGAAGGAATTGTTGCTGGAACATGCAACCCAAGGCGGTTTCCGTGAGCTGTGAATCCTCCGAGTGCTCCTGCAAACGCGTTTGTGCCAAAAACTTGAGCGAACGCACGTCGACGAAGTGCCAAGCGACCCCTATAAAAGAAAGTTGAATTTATATTACTCTCGTTTTTCTATAGAAAACAATACAAATAGATCGATTAATCGAAATTATGCCAACCTTGCTTGAGATGCACTTGAACTTCGTCTTCTCAATTTACCAGTGCTGCTGCCAATGTATACGTCGTCACTGGATGGGTCCAACATCCAATAATTGCCCTGCGGAAAAGATTTCTTTGTTAGATTTAGATCCGAGGTTGAATGATAATCAATTCTGCCAATGCAAAATATAACGTTTGTTTACCTTTCCCGGGTCATCATAATGTCGTGGAACTTTTACAAAGCATTTGTTGAGAGAGAGGTTATGACGAATCGAATTTTGCCATGCCTGATGAAAAAAAAACATGGTTGATATTTTTTGTTAAGTCTAGTTGAAAATTGATTAGGAAAAGAGCTCGTTATGTTGTAATGGTGATATAAATAGAAAAATATATTATTATGTTGTATTGTAACTTATGTCGACACAATCCGATATCAGACAAATTTTGCCGCCGTATTATCCCGATTCTCAAAAACATAAAAACACGTAAACAAACTTTCGGCATTTTCGCGCACTTAAATCGACAATATCAAAAATAGACAGCGACGGCCTTAATTCTGTTAATCCAAATCGCCCGAAACATGCGGTGAAGAATATAATTACAGTGCGGCCTCAAGCTTCATTATACCTTTGCAACTTTCATTTAAACAAATCTGATGGCCTTTTCAAACACATTTTAATTAAGTACAATTATTGGCGCCACCCTTGCAAAATTTTCGAGAAATTTATTTTTTGTTTCGAGTGTTTTTTTTCTTCTCGAATTAGTCAAAAAAACTTTATCGGTGATAAGTATACAATGAAATATTAACATGAAATTAAGTTTTAGTAGCCTCCAGCTTAAATTAGTGTTTGTGTATGTTGCGATTTCGTGACACATGTTTCGGTAAATCCAGTCGAAGCTTATTTCAAACAATTTTTCCCGCCAGGTTAATATGTCCCTACAAACATCGCGCAACAAAATGGACCCGTTAGAAATTGACAAAAGTTATTTTTTGATTAAAAATATTGCTGAAAGCAAAATGTACTTTTCAGCTTGATATATGAATATCGTCTTGATTGTTTTAACGAACAGAGTCTACCTTTATAACCGGATTGTTTGTAAAAACAGCATTCAATCTTTCAAACATATTTGACAGATGACAACCTGCTCCGAAGTCTTCAC
Source organism: Styela clava (assembly GCF_964204865.1). Lineage (NCBI taxonomy): Eukaryota > Metazoa > Chordata > Ascidiacea > Stolidobranchia > Styelidae > Styela > Styela clava. The sequence goes on along the minus strand of NC_135258.1, from coordinate 20,875,387 downwards.
GGACTACATCCCATATATATATTTTGCGACAAACAAACACGGTGTTTTACAAGCCGAAAACAAATAAGCGAGACGCGAAAACGTTTTTTTAAGTTGTTATCATAAACACATAGTACCGTAAATATAAAAATGATATAATCAATAAATTGTTTCAATTATTTGGTTTAAGTTTTATTTGTGTGAAATCAGAGATACAATTAAATTCGGTTCAAAGTGTAAAGTTAATTTTTTTTTTTGGCCGTATAATATGGCTGACACAATATTCTATTATTTTGATGCTTTTCTTACCTGTTTGTTTTCCTTATAATACGGGAAGTTTGTTGTGATGAATTGATAAATCTGACTTAGTGTCAAGCGTTTTTGTGGACTTTGGCGGATGGCCATCATTATCAATGCATTGTACGAATAAGGTGGCTTCTTTCCATATTTGTTCGAAGGAGGACTGTATAAACAAATTAGAACATTTTATTTAGATTGGTTATAGCGTGTTGATAATTATTTATTTTTTGTACTAGAAAGTCTGACATACCTTGTACTGTCGCTGACTGACTTTTGGTCCTTCTGATTTTCCACTGCCTGGCTTTCGTCGCTTGAACCGATATTGCCACATGTTGCAGCACAATCACCATTTTGTTGAAACTCACTGTTGTCTTTGATATCGTTTTGTACGTCAATTATCATTTCGTTTTCGCAGGAGTTATCGTCTTCCTCAGAAACACTGGCTTCCGTACCTGAACTGTCTTTCACAAAAATTTCATCTTCGATGCTTCTATTTTGAAAATTAATTTCTTCGCTAGATTCACTCATTTCGCTTTTTGTAGATTCTGGCTTTTCTGGAACCTGGGCATCGTTCGCCGTAATATCCGGACTCATAATTAAGATATTCATAAATTCTATCTATTTTTCAATGGTTTTTATTGAAGCTGTAGAAAAAAATAATTCAATTGTTTATAGACACGAACCATACAAGTAATTGGAAATATTGCTTCTAATACTTCTTCTAAAACAAATATCAGACTAATGCAAAGTTATATAAAGTCTCAATTTACAAAAAAGTTTCTCATGAATTGTATTTCCTAGAGTCAGAAAAGAACATTCTCCGAGAGCGCCATATTATTGAATGGTTTGTATTTTCGATATCTTCCTTTTTAATATTAACTATTTCGAGATCGCAGCTTTTTCGAGAAAAAATGTGAATAAACCTGCGCGTGTAGCGTACATAGTTCTATTGCGTTTTTTGCGCCTAAGATGAGAGAGAAAACTATGAGAGCGTGCGTGCAGTGATTCTTTGTTTGTTTAAGTAAAGCTATACGCCTCAAGTGAGAAGGATTGAAACACACTTTTCATGGCAGATTGTGCACGCTATAAAACGCTATCAAAACACATGCACCACACAAATCCCTTCCTATAAGAGATACTTATGTCGGAACCGCTGTCAAAACGAATTCGTCCGCTTGCACACAAAGGAATCAACTGTTTCGAAAAGTGTCTTCTTTTGTTCGCAGAATATAATCTTTTCGGGTCGTCGTACAAATAAACAAATCGGACTGTCGTTAATTATCGTAGGTGTGAAATGGGTAGAATGATATTGTTTATATAAGAGCAATAAAATTGTCACGCTTTCACAAACAAATTAATCACAATCCGTGGATCACAATCCGTATTAATTAAATAAAGTGGGCAATTACCGATATGCAGGGATAACTAATATAGTTAGATCGGGCAAAAGTGAGGAACGAATTGCATGAGTTCGATCATATTCTGAAATATGAATAAAAATACGAATGACATTGTTCTAATATTTAGTCATCTTGTGTTTCTTTGTGCAAGACCCCTCCGATTTTATATAGGATGAAAGCTAGTGTATATACCAAGTATCTATTAGAAAAGACATTTGTAATTTTCCGTTTGTTTTTTTGTAAAAATTACTCAAATCTGCTTGTATCTTAAGTTGTATACAATATATACCATCTTAACAAAACATAAACCACACAATACTCTAAGAAAATGCGTTTACAGTATGTTCTGTAATTACAGAGAATTAATACTATTTTTAATTTTAAAACCACCTGCGTTTGTTAAAATGTTAAAAATAATTTTATCGTAAATTTTCTTTTTTGTTGCATGATTTTTCATGTTTTATTTCGACAATTGAAAATCACTTTAAAGTTGTGAATGGCAAACAGTTATCAATACCTACATTATATTGTTAATTATCTATTGAGCTTGTAAATTTATTCTTGTTGCTGTCGACTGTTTAATTATCTTCAGTTTTTGCCTTTGTGTTTCCGCAAACTATTCATTATAACAGTTGCATAGAATACAATCTTCAGGCGATGACGTCATTTGAAGACAAAAAAATATTATACACAGCTGTTTCAAATTGTCAATCGACGGCTGAATTTTCTGTAAATTATGCTATTAACCTATTCAGATGAAAGTAATCGCCGCCAGTCCTCTGTAATATGCAAACCAACCTACATGTTTGAAATATACCATACGCGCCTTTGTGCTACTAAATATTATAACAACGAATTCTGTACATTCAAATTTTATCAGCTTACCACTTTCATAATTTTGATTTGCATAAAAAATATGAATCTCTGAATTATTTTTGTATATGATTGAAATCGAATCAAGCATTGTAGCGGGTACGTTTAACAACCCCATACTGCAGAACGACATATTTACCAGTCGCATGCACTCTAGCACTTCCGATCGTAACGTGTGATTAATTTATTCGCATGCAGTCTGCCTGTGTATGTTTTGGGTAAGCTTGACATGCAGATGTGTCCGGCTCAGTCAGCGGTGAACATGGTGGTTATCGCCGGATATTTATACATAATTATCGTTTGTGTATTTAACCAAAAACATTTATTTACTCGATATATAATTATTGGCGTTTAATTAAATCCCACGACAAAGATATTTACTACATCCACGTGCAAAACGATACAAGGACAAAGGCCTGTTGTGAAGAATACTAATTAGTGCGGTACACTTGGCAAGTTTCTATAAAATAGTAATTAAAATTTGTTTTTATATAGTTTACACAAGTTAGACGTACAATCAAAACCTATTTTCAGATTCACCAGTGGTAATACAGCTTGTTGTTAACAAAAATGAGGTCAATTTCGGTGCTTCAATGGAAAGAGCTTCTTTCTATTCTTTTATTCAAATATATTGTAACTATTTGTATCTGTGCGGCACAAGTGTTAAATGCAATAATATGTATTTGTGACGCAATAATGTTGAAGTTCACAGTTTTATAATTTTGCACTACAAATATGAACAACGTTCAGGAAAATGGGAAATTTAAATAATGTGAAACTCGGCCCAATGACAAGGAGAGATGTTACATCACTATAAGTTTGGACGAATTGCGTACGATTGAATATTTTGTCTTTTTGAGGAGCGCAAATTGAACACGTCTTAGGAATAATATTTCCTTCTGTGTGTATTAAAACAATGAGACAATAGTGTGTATTGAAAACATAGGTTCAAATTACAGTTTTATAGGTAATAATCTCAAATATTCAAGGTTGGGTACTCCTGAAGTATGCGCACCAAGATGTCGCATAACCTGAACCCTAACCTGGTACACAACATGAGTTCAGGTTGTGCGCCATCTTGGTGCGCATACTTCAGGAGGTCCCAAGGTTGTTTTGGTAGACTAAAAATTAAAAACGCGATTTAAGAAAGTTTTCATCTGGCAATCAATAACGACCCATTCAGTGAAACAATTGCACGTATATTTGTTTCGAATACTCCAACCCGTAAAATAGATCAAATTTGAAATATCCAAATGATATTTACTAATAAGTTGAATTAATACATTATTCAATTTTGTAGACATACATTTTTCAAAGGTGTTCAACTGCATTGCAAAATTTGCGATACTCTATGCTAGATAATGAATGATGGTTTAGAACTTTAGTTTAGTATTAAAGTTAATTATAAATTATCAAAACTTTCAACATTTTCAAAATGTTTTCATCAGAGTAAAATTAAAAAATATATATTTGTTGTTTGTCAGACGTTGCTTGACGCCATATTTTCTTATTTAGTGCTGAATGTGTTCGAATTCAGCTGTAAACCAGATGGTTTACCCACGCATGCATAATCCACTAATTGTAGTGTACCAAACCATTTGCTTGAATTGATTTCTAATTTTCCACGGTGAAACTTTCATGCATATGTTGGAGCTGCCAGGTATTTCATTAGAAACCTTATCATGGGATCATATTAATCATTAATTGAGATATATATTCATAATTAATGCAGATAAATATTAATACACAAGTTCGTAGAATATTTTCTAACGTTAAGCCTATCTTGCCAATGATTCCCACATAATTATAAAAGCTTTTCTCAATAAATTATCATAAATACTGCATGTGACATGATGATTTCTGTAATATTAATAATATTATATAATATCACGGCGGTTGAAAATAGAAATAAATTATATTATATATATATATAAATAGCAGATTATTGACTTCACGAAACTGATCGGATCCAAAGGGATGCTCAGGAATTATGCATCAGTATATATTTTATAACTGAAAATTAACTGTTTAACAAAAGTACGACTATAAAAGCAGTATTACCTCCTCAAATATCACCTCGACTGCATTAAAGCGTTTAGCTGCCAACAAGTAGCTTTAGCTGTCTTGAACTAGACTCATGGCACAAAGTTAAATTTTAACTATCGCTCGATAACTACGTAAACAAAGAAGCTCCCGGTCCCCCTGTTACTGGGCGTTACTTTGCTTTTCAGAAAAAGTTCATCTGTATCATTATGTTGCTCCAACTACAAAACATTTGCTTAAACAGTCCGATTCGAGGTTCCGCGCAATTTAGTTTGTACAATTTCAACTTTGGACGCCCTATTATGTGTCATAACATTTATCACACGAAGTGAAAGCGAGTGTAAATGTCGTTTATCACAAAAGGCGTTTCGCCAATTGCACTCTGCAAACTTTGAAAATGTAAACAATCTCATTTTAGTTAAAAAATATCATAAAGTTGCCCAAACCATTACTCGAGTATTCCTTTATATCTGAAATACTCAGGCATAAAGGTCAGTATTTGACGAACGAATTCGATTTTGAAATAGGCCGTGTCCCGACGGCGATTGAAAATTTCCAAGCAGCCTTAATTCAGGCGTTAAAATAGTGTTAATTTTCGGGATTTTTAAAATTATAGATACTTTGCGAAAGAGTTAATGACTAATATAAAAACAAATACACAGAAGTACACTGGTAATTCTCTTTTACGCTGTTTCATAAGTGTTGAAAGTGGCAATCGTAGGTTTATGTATGTGATGACGGCCCATTAAATAACCTAAAGTTGAAATATCCTAAATGAAAAATATACAAATGAATATGGACAATTTACGCTCCGGAAGCAGTAGAGAGTTTATGACATGTAACAAAGTACCTAAATGAAATGTCAAAATGCGATCCCAAAAATTTTTGAGTTATTATTTGGATTCTGAAGAGATCACCCATTTATATGCTTTTGAAAAGTTGTGGCTGCAATGGTATTGTGACTTTACGTTTTCTGGTACCATGGCGTTTTATTACAGCTTTAAGCTTCTTAATTAACTATATATACTTATGTATTACTGCAATTTTTAATTTTAGGCAAATGTGAAAAAAACTATTCATGACGCCATAATATCTTTTACTAAGAGCTGAAAACCACTACGAAGCAAATGAGAGGGCGCTCCCGTAGTATGTGCACTAAGATGGCGGACACCGGAACGTAGTATGTGTGCCAGATTAGGGTTAGGCCTAAATTTATTCCAACTTTCCTTATTTTAGTTTATTACGAGTTTGGAGACTAGCCAAATGACTCCCGTAGTATTCGTACCTGAAATTATGACCTAACCCGGTACACATACTACGTTCCGATGTCCGCCATCTTGGTTCACATACTACGGGAATACCAATGAGAGTAAACAATATGGCGTCACAGTGGGACTTTCACGTTGAGTGAAATACAAGAAAATGATATCATATTATGCCATCACGAACATTTAGTAAATAAACGCTCCCGCCTCAACGAAATCCTGGTTACAGCACTGCACTCGGAGACATGCGGAGGATCACGCAGTTGAGTTCAATCGAATCAGTCAACATTTCTTTGGAAACATTTCTAAAAATTGTTAATTCAATATAATCACCAAAAACGCTTTAAAAATCAATTCTTGTTTTCAACTGGAAGTTTTAGGAATCAGAATTTTCTACATACCGTACCGTGAAAATAAGACCTACCCCTAAAATAAGACCTAGACTGAATTTTAAAAATGATTTTAATATTAGCCCTTCCTTTAAAATAAAACCTAGTCAATAACGCCATTTTTTTGACGATAGCAAGTAATCTCTTCTACACGTCTTAAATGATGGATAATGATCTATGTTTTGCAGTTATATTCAATAAAAACGTGTTATTTATGAAAAAAATGGATATAGGTTTTTATAATTTGTATATTTGAAAATCTCGTATTTCTCTATTTTGTAATTTTGTTGTTAATAAATGAAAATATAAGACATCCCCCGAAAATAAGCCCTAGTGTTATTTTTCGGAAGAAAATTAAAATATGACCCAGTCTTATTTTCGGGGAAACACGGTACTAATGGTTGTGGTTTTCTTATTGACCGTCCTGCCAAGAGAAAATATATTTCAGAAGAACAAATATATAAAAACGAATATAAAAGTATGTCTTTCATTTTATGGATGGGTTTGTTGATAAATTACTTACCCAACGATATGCTGGCGGTGTTGCTTTACTCACGTAAAATAAAAATAACTCAAAGTCAAAATGATCAGATTTTGGCACAATTTAACCTTTGTTTACATTTACAATTCTTTTGTTTGGCTTCTTTCTCAAATCTTGTGGCTATCAATCAGTACGCGAGTACTCTTATAATAGATAATGTATCAATATTACATGGAATTCTAACTGAATTTCTATACTTCGTCTACCCCACAACCACAAGGCATAAACAAACCAGCACTAACTGCGCTTATGCAAACGCGTGACTGAGTTCCCGACTTTTAAAAGAACTGATTTAGTCTGGTTGTTTATCTTTTTTATATACCTTGTTATGCTTTTGAATAATACGAGAAAGCAAATTTTCTTAGTCAATTTTCATGACTATCGTGGCATTCTCACTACAGCGATCTTCGCTTCACTTTAGAATTGAGATAGACATAAGATCTGTCAGATGCCCATTTGAAACTAAGATTAATGAAGATGGATGACTGCAACAATGTTACATACGAACAAATAAGGATTACAATTTGCTAGAGACTACTTCGTTAGACACTTACCATACCTGTATTTTTCAATTAACCTATCCTTGAATAGGGCTAGACCTGAAATGTTACCTATCTTAGTCTATACCATTTTGAAGAGCGTCTTGTATCTCTGTAACTCAGCTACAACACTCAGCAAATCATTTTGATTCAACCCTAACTTTTACGGGAAATAGCTAAAAACTGGCGAATAACCCCCCAAAACTATACGAAAATTTTTAAGTTTTAGAGTTTAGATTAGACTGTTGATGGGCGCTAGATGCTTCCAGTCACTTCTTCCTTTTTTTATTGGCATACGCCGCTGCCTTGTTTTTTCCTCCTTCCCGGCCTTTTTGGTAGTTTCCTCGATGACTCCAACAGCAACAGTCTGTCGGATTACAACTATACGTAAAAATGTGTGCAATTGAAAAATGAAACTAAGCGTCTGCGAAAATTTCCCTTGTATCGTCATCATTGCTTTTTTTCTGATTAAACATTGTTATTCAGATGAACAGGAAGTTGATGCATGTGGAAACATCCATTTGCGATGGGTATTAGGTACGTTTTAACAAAGCCAAGCATAAAATTAGATTTCACAGCAATCCTCCTTCGGCCGTTCTTCGTATTACCAAATTTCTACTCACATAAGCAACAACATGACTGATCGACTTTAGCATTTATCTATGAATTCTGTCAATTGAGTATACTAAGGGATTGAACAATTGAATATACTGAAGGGGGAGTAGGATGACATTTGGCGCCTACTGAAATCCGCGAAAATCCTCTTTACATAAGACAGTCCGCAGAATGTATTGTGAAATTACCGGCATCTTCAAGGTTTCTGACGTTGTCTGAGTTGATGAAAAACGATTGGTCGAGAGTTTTGGTATGAAATAACACTAGGATAGCGCCGTAGCCAAAAGGCGCAAAGTAAATGAAAGAATTGGAAAGAATAAAATAACCACTTTTAGAAATTTATCTGACGAACCGAAATACCAAGGTTTTTTCGTTCATCTTTGCGTACAAGATTGCTCACGGGCGCCACTGTAAAAGTGCACTGACACCTTTCCTTGTGTCATTTGTATGTTGTACATTGGTATATTACAGGGGTGGCCAATCTGTCTTCGAATAAAATTTTTGTAATGTTTTGCGATCGACTGGTCGATAATAAAGTCGAAATAAACGAAAATGAAAACTACAAACTACAAGCCTTTATTAGTTAAATAATCCTTTTTTGACGATAATCCAATCGTCTTTCACGATTGATCAGAAGAAACAGCGAATGGCCGATTGGTAGGTTCACTCAATAACACGTCTGAATTGACATATTCAATAAATAAAGTTCGAAACATCGACCTAGTCAACAAAAGTACGATTTGTCTCCACTTCATCAAAATATAGTAGAGCAAGAAACAGCGGTAACGGCACTTTTGCGTTAGGATCAGATGATTCTTATCAGTTCTGATCCTACCACTGGCGGAGACCAGTCCACCAGAGCATTATACTGGCCCAATGATCTAACCGGGCTTTTTTTTTTGATACCACTTAATCATCCATAAATTGTCAGGTACAGTGAGTTGAAACAATTCGCAGCGCACAGTACCGAAATTACCGCCGAATCACCGAGAAACGTCTGCATAACGACGGAACAGACGCCTTGTTGAGAATAGAGCAACTGCATTTTGCGAATATGGGCAAATCCAGAGTACAACTTGTTCAAGGCATATTCATTACGCACATTGTTTTATATTCAAGCTAATAAAAATAAGGGAGGAAATTTTAGGGTAGGGGTGAGGGAAATAACCGAACATATATATGCAAATCTTTTGTTCGTCGCTCAAAACTCGCTTGGTCTGTTCGTTTCGAAACATCGATAGCAAACATACTCGCGATCGACGTGTTAGCCACCCCTGGTGTTACATCGAGAATCGCATTCACTTGATTTTTTGTAGTGACCTAAACATTGCGTCCGTTTAACTTGTGTAGTAATTTATTTGTTATTGTTGACGCCGTAATGATTGATTGATGATTTGAACTAGAGATGTATCGGGTATCGGCAATATCGGCCATTTTTTCGGTATCGGCAATGTATCGGTATCGGTTAGATTAAGGGCGATATTTCCGATATATTCACCTTTTTGATATGGCCCAGAGTATGTTAAAAGACTAGTTGGAATACTACTTTTTAATTTAATTTTTTGTCTGGAAAGATCGTGAGCCATGAGCCATACATGTCCCCACCGCGAGAGAATAGGATTCACGTGTTTTTAGCTATTTATCAGCCAAACTAGCTCAACTAATTTGGCTATTTTCGTTGTCAAATTTTTATATTGACATTTTTAATATTACATAGTAATATTAAAGAAATATATCCACACAGCACATAACAAAAAGCAACTAGACGCCCAGTTTTAAATCATACAGTGGAATTGGGGGCCTTATTAACGGCATATAGACTTTTGGCAAGGGTATAAATTCTGTTTGTCGTCAAGTACGAGTGTCATTTAGTCCGTCGACATCGATAAACTAAATTCTGACACAATTATTCCTCTACGCAGGTATTAGTTTTAATTTTGTTTAACTACACAATTACTTTATAGATATATTGACAGGATCGCCTAGCCCTAGACTGTCTCAAAATATATGATAGCAATTGTAAAATATTATAAAATAGTAAAGTAAAAAAACATCCTTTTGTCGGTGCTGATTGATATTCTTTCATGTTGGCTTTGACTCATTGCGTCGACGATTACGATTAGCCACGAAATAAAATATATGTAAAGTGTTTTTAATTTGAACGTAGGACGGCGGCGCTAGAATGTGTGGGTGATATTCGATATTCTTTTAAACACGAATAACGATATTCGAAGGTCGCAATATTAACATTAAATTCAAATTGGACATCCCGGCTTATGAGTTTTCTAATTGAACACCGAGATTACTAGCGTTACTGTACAATGTATCTTAATCAGTTAAAGCAAACACCAAACATTAATTTCATATTATGTGATATATCTTTTTTTTCGATCTGAAATAATGTGTACTAAGAACAACGCTCAAAGACCATTGTTTCAACCCGTCTGCCCTACACAGCACACCTAATTAAGTAATAATTACATAGTATCGGTATGGGAATATCGGCCTTTTTGTAGTATCGGTATCGGCGTTTTCAGCTGGTATCGGATCGGTATCGGCGACAAAAGTGGTATCGGTACATCTCTAATTTGAACGTGTAGAAAACCGCGTTAGCATAAGTAAGTGGAGACGAAAGGGATAGTGATTTTAAATGCAGCCATACTGATCTTTGAATATGAACGTTGCATTGAGCCCCAAAATTGAGAGAGAAGTTTCTCCAGAAAGAGAAATTGCGCAGAAGAATCATTTATCATATCCAATAGTTCGTCCTGAAGATCATCTGCAATCTTTGAGATGTCAAGTTAGGTGCGAAAGGGTTGGCTATGTTCATTTCTCCACCATCCATAATATCTGGAAAGTAGCGGTTCAGTTCTTCTTCGAGTACATGTATTGTAGATGCTCCGGTATTTCTGATTTAAGCTGTTCAGTGGGATCACTTTCATGCAAGTCAGAAATATTTTAGAACATGGCAATGTTACCAAAATCAACTTTTCGACAACAAATCTGTAGTTTTGCAAAAAAAACGCAATGTGTCAATGTGTGTATAAACGTGATGAAATTGAGTTCCGTTCCTTGAAGTTATAAATTCAACTTGCTCGAATGCCTAATTGCTATATCAGCCAATTGCTTGCTCCACTTTTAATGCAGCCACAAAAATATCTTTTCTTTGCAGCACTAGAAACTCTTTCGGTTTTCTCCTCAGTCGGGAAACCCGACAAACAATATTATTCTTCGATAACCATCGAACTGTTCAGTAAAATTGTAGTGATTTATGGTTGGCATTCATATCTTTACAAAGCTCTTTGAAAAGACAAGAATTCAATGCGTTTCCCTTGTCAAAAATAACGATTCTAATTACTAAGTTGAGCACTTTTTGGCAGGGTCTCACAAATAAGAGCGTAACGATGTATGATGCAATGAAAACCTTTCGCCTGTAGAGATTTCTCTTCCACTTTAGTCTGGAATGCCGATCTTGATCAAAGCGTTGCCGGTGCATCACCTGTACATATCCTGCATACTTAATCGCAATTTAAGCCTTCCATATCGAAACATGTTGACAATTTCCCACTAGATCTGCATTTTTACAGTGATTTTTGAAGGAGTACAAAACAAAAATTCCATTTTGATATCACGTTCATGTATATATATATTGCACAAAAACAAGTAGTTGTGAGCATAACGCCACATCTTTGCTTTCGTCAACATGAAAAGCAAAGAAATGAAACGCTTTAACTTCTTCAATTACTTGCTGCTTAACATCTAGTGACATATGAGAAATCCTTCTCCAAACGTTATCATCAGATAAATTTTTGTTCGATTTTTCAGCAGCGGTTTCATGGCCGTTTGTTCGGGTGCCAGTAATACCCAGTTAAGATTATATAAAACAGAAATCACTCACAAAAATGTTTGAAAATTAAAAAAAAAATTAACTGAAAGCGCAGACCCATGTGAATATATAATATCTCACTGCACAGACGAAATCGAATAGCTCGAGATCGCCACCGTGCGACATCACTCAAGCGGATCGAATTACTTGGGAGATAACCAAAGCTCCTTCAAAACTGGATTAGTTTTTGTAAATGTGTGGTGTTTCCTCCGGTATCTGGTTCATAATTTTATAGAATCTTATATTAAGGGAGTTTGAAATTATGGAGAAATCCATTTTACGCACAACGTTAGTTTTCCTCTTTCATGAAAGCAAGATTTTATTGGGATATAAAAAACGCGGATTTGGCAGCCAAAAATGGAACGGATTTGGTGGAAAAATCATGAAAAGTGAAACTGTGCTAGAAGCAGCATGTCGTGAACTCAAAGAAGAATGTGGCGTTGAAGCTAAGCAGGAAGATTTGGAGAAGTTTGGGTTATTGCAATTTGAATTCGAGGGTGAAAATTTATTCATTGAAGTTAATGCATTCAAAACAAATTCTTTCGAAGGCACAATAACTGAGTCTGAAGAAATGAAGCCGCAATGGTTTCCAATATCGGAAATCCCATATGAAAATATGTGGGCAGATGATCCAATATGGTTTCCTTATATGTTTAACGATAGGTCATTTTGGGCAAAGTTCATATTCAAAGGCCGTTCAGAAATTTTAAAATATGATTTAGAAGAAATAGCTGTTGATAAATTAGATTCAAAAAAATACCCAGATTCATGATGACCTGACGTCTTGTTACTTATTGATCTTCAGATTGGTAAGTCTGTTGATAGGTATTTGTCTGTTTGTTTGGCTGTTAGATGCACGCGATATCTCACGAAGGCGTGGTTGAATCTGCTCCAAATTTTGCATCTGCAGAAGGCTATAGGAAAAGAAGCAGGATTTTGTGCTAGACGACTGAGCGAAATTATTCTTTTTTTATCTTTTTACTATTACAATGACTGCATTTTTCAGGTCTCCTGAAGTATGCGCCACAAGTACTTCTAGTTGGCCTGGCTCTACAATTTTCGCATATGTAATTTCTAACCCCCACATGACTACGTCATCCGCCATACTTCAGGAGACCCCATTTTTCAAATGATACATAACAGACAAATTTTGAATCTTTCTGATATCTTTTAATCCGGAAAATTGCATTTATTTTGTTTGTATTCTTTTTATGTGACCAGTTAACAGATGACATTCATGTTTCACACCCCATCATATCAGTTTATATTATTTTGATTATTTGAATTTCTTATCTTATCAAGCTTAGGACTATACCATACTATCATAGTGATAGTACTAGAATATTATTAACCCTCAAAGATGACTTAGAAACTGAGATATGTTTGCAAAACCCCAATTATCTTCACTCATTTTCTCGCAATGGAAGAATTTGTTAAAGATTTCATGTCGGTATCGCTACAACTGGGTGCTCCATAAAATAATTAGGGACAAAATGTTTCAACATCAGTGTCGAAATGCTGGACTTTCAAAGACTATGCTTTCTCAAAGTTTTGAAACCTTTGCAAGGGATCTTGTATATAACGGCAACTCTAGTATTATGGAGTCACTGAAAGTGCAATATGTTTTGGACGGAATATTAGAGTCAAAATATGAATATTCATCTATTTTCCCTTTGTTTCTCATTTATGCAAAACAAAAATTTCCTTTGTTACAAAATTGGGCGAAGCTCCATGAACTCTCTGATCTATCGAACCCTGAGAAATGGTACAGGCATGCGAGAAAAATGAGGCGATCCATTATTTTTCATGCTGGTCCTACTAATAGTGGTAAAACTCATGCTGCACTTGAAAGGTTTCTAGCTTCGAATACAGGAATTTATTGTTGTCCTTTACGTCTACTTGCTCGTGAAGTTTCTGCAAAATCGAAAGCTAAAAACGTCAAATGTAGTTTAATAACCGGAGAAGAAATAAAACATAAAGAATCTGACACTCATGTTGCTTGTACTGTGGAAATGACTAACTTGAACAAGGAATTTGATGTGGCTATCATTGATGAAATACAGATAATTGCACATGAGGAGAGGGGGTGGGCATGGACACAAGCTTTATTAGGAGTTCAAGCATCGGAGGTCCATGTTTGTGGAGAGCCCAGAGCTATATCCATTGTCAGGAAACTTTCTGAGGAATGTGGTGATGATTTTTTTGTTCAGGAATACGAACGATTGACCAAGTTACGTGTAAAAAAATATGCCGTTGGTTCAATTGATAAACTAAAATCTGGAGATTGTGTTGTTTGTTTCAGGCGAAAAGATATTTATGAAACTGTTTCTGAATTACAAAGAAATGGAGAAGATGTAGCAATGATTTATGGCAAACTTCCACCATCAACTAAACGAAAAGAGGCAGAGAAATTTAATAACGTTGATAATGGTTGTGATATTTTAGTTGCAACTGATGCAGTAGGAATGGGATTAAATCTAAATATTAAAAGAATTGTCTTCAAAAGTCTTGAAAAAGGGGTGAAAGATAAAAATGGTGAAATTGTCCGAAAACAACTTACCACTCCCGAAGTTCTACAAATTGCAGGGAGAGCTGGTCGCTATGGATTTCAACAAAGTGGTGAAGTAACGACTCTGTACAGCCATGACATAGGTGTTTTACATGATCTAATTTCAGATGCAAAACAAGATATAACACATGCTAGAATAAATCCCACCATGGAACATTATGTGAAATTTTCAAATAACATGCCAAACTATAACTTGCACCAAATATTATCCAAATTTAAAGAATTATGCCAAGTCAATGATGAATTCTATCAACTATGCAGTCAACGAGACTGTCTTGATTTAGCAGAAATTATAAAGAAATTAGATTTGTCTTTTACAGAAGCTTATAGATTTTCATTATGCCCAATTAATTCTGATCGAAATATTCCAGTAGCAATGTTTATGCGCTTTGCGGAATGTTACTCGCAATCTAAAATCGTAACTTATTCATATATTGTATCGATGTTACTTGGTTTTGGAATAAAACTACCATTTTTGCCAACAAGCCATCAGAAAGAGATAACAAATTTAGAAGATGTGCATAATGCCTTGGGAGCATACTTATGGTTAAGCCAGAAATTTCCGAGACATTTTCCTGACTATGCTAAAATATTTTATTTGAGAAACAGGGCAGAAAATATAATAACACTCTCCTTGACAAACATACGAAGCAAATTTACATTTGGCAACTTTGATAGAATGTCAAAAAAGAAGAAAAAGCAGAGAAAACAAAAAATGAAACCTATCATATTTTATTGATCAAAAATTGTTTTAGGCATAATTATTATTTATATAAGTTTTATTTATCATCAAAACTATTCATTATATTTATTCAGTATCAATATATATATATACAGTGTTAAATCATATCCAACATGTCACTGGATGATTATAACGTACTGAAGGTAATTGGTCGTGGCACCTATGGTGAAGTTCATCTGGTAACATGCAAGAAAGATCGAAAGCAGGTTTGTATTTTGCATTAATTTTTATTTTGTTTTATTTAGGATTGGTATAGAGAAGAGTGTTGTACAGAAGTATATCGTCCTTTGGAAAGAACTATTGTATATCCTTAAGATCAATTGCTTAATAAGCATTGCATCATAGGATTTTCTACAGTTGTTAAAGCTTATATCTGGCTGCCTGATGTCAATTGCCCGAAATTACCATTTTTGAAACAAAAATATTGGAATGTATACCTAAAATCAAGATAACTTCATCGAATAGAATGAATCCAAATATTTGATTCAATATATGTCCAACAGTATTGTTATTTTACGCTTACAGGATGGGCTTATTGTATATTTTTTCTTCATAGGCAAATATTTTTGAGTTTTTACGATTTGCCTGTTGTTTGTTATACAAAATAATACCAGTTAGTGTCATTCATATTTCTTACCACTATTGACAATTACGCCTATGTATGAGGAATTTGAACTGTAATATGCTTTATTTGTTGAAGTAGTCTTTTATTTGTTCTAGTAGCAATTATGGTAACGCATTCAAATAACATTGTCTAAATATTTGAAAAGCCTGGATTCTTATTTTCAAAACCACTTCCTGTGTCATTTTCAAGTACAATATGACAACCTCTACTATTATAAGAGTGTATGTACAATATGCATTGATTAAAGTTTCACAGTTTTAAAGGGAGTTATTGATTTGGTGAATGTTAGAGGTTCAATATGTTTATTTTACACTCTGTATTGTTTGGAATTGGAAATATATGTTATTAAAAAATCTTTATATTTTACAGTATGTTATTAAGAAAATGGCACTTGTGAAAGCTTCTGCAAAAGAAAGGAAAGCAGCAGAGCAAGAAGCCAAACTACTATCTGATCTTCGACATCCAAATATCGTCTCTTACAAAGATTCTTTTGAAAGTGAAAGTGGACATTTATACATTGTTATGGGGTAGGGTAATTGGATATGAATTTAATTGAAGTTATATACCATCTTCATGTCATGTTCATTTAATTCACATAATACATTAAAAACAATTATATTTTCAAATTGAATATGAATCAATCCAAACAGTCTCTTTAAAAGATTCTGATAAATTTTTAACTAATTTAGATACAATGGTTTTTGAAGAGTTTTTGCAGCAATATCATGCGTCATGTTATTTTTTAATTAAGGATTTGAAAAAAAAATTCTCAAACCTAACTTTGTTTGTATACTGTTATAGTTTTATCTGTTGTAATTTATGACTATCAATCTACCAATAGATTTGCTGAAGGTGGAGATTTGTACACAAAGCTTCGAGACCACAGAGAAAAGAAAGATCCTTTGAGTGAACAGCGAACTGTCAGATGGTACATACAAATATGTATGGCACTGCAATATCTACACGAAAGAAGAATTTTGCACAGAGATCTCAAAACTCAAAATATTTTTTTAACCAAAACTAATATGATAAAGGTATAACGTATTAGTATGTATAGAAACCTCTTACTCTTATTTTCAACTATAGTTCGCTTAAAAAAATTTTCATCGACTTACAGGTTGGAGATTTAGGAATTGCTAGGGTCCTAGAAAGTGCAAATGATATGGCTACTACACTCATAGGCACACCCTATTATATGAGTCCTGAATTATTTTCCAATCGACCGTACAACCACAAATCAGATGTTTGGGCTCTCGGATGTTGTATGTATGAGATGGTGACACTAAAACATGCTTTCAATGCTAAAGACATCAATTCTTTAATGTATAAAATATTAAAAGGAAAGGTAAGTTTACTGTTTTTTTGTAATTGTACATATTTTGGTAACTATTGAGCTAAATGTATTTTTACCAATGTTGGAAATCATTTCTATATTGCGTCACTACTTTCTACTTTGGGCTAATATATGTTTGTGAGACATGTTTCGGCATATAACAAACAACAATAAAGTCACTATGAGCCAGGCAGTAACTTGTTTGTAAAAAAGGCCATTCTTTGATATGTTGCAGCTTCTTGCGATTATTAGCATTTTTGTATGTGCATGCGGCATTTCAATTTTTAAAACATAGACAACTTTTCAGTAGCTATGTGCTTTGTTATAGTCAATTGACTATATAGATAATGAAAATTGTCATTCTTGATTTTTTGTCAGATGCCACCTATGCCAGATGAATATTCTTCGGCACTCTGTAACCTGATCAAAGATATGTTAAATCAAAATCCTGACAAAAGACCAAGTGTTAATAGAATACTTCGTAATCCGTTTATCAAAGAGCACATCAAACTATTCCTGCAAGAGAGTAGTAGTCGTAAAAGGTAGTAATAAATAGAAATGTTGGTAGAGGTGAATTTTTGTCATGCACTTAATACTACTTGATGGTTGGGCCGTATTGCTTGTCATTGTGATGCTGATTACTCTTTGAGAAAATCTTCAGAATTGGGCACCTTTTTTCTTCACCAGCCTCATTCATGCATTCCTATATCTGTTACGACTTAGTGATTTGGGTACTCCCCTAGTGTGTGTACCAGGTTGGGGTTGTGCCATAATTTTATTACGATTTCCCTATATTTTAGTTCTACTATGAGTTCGGGGACTGTCTGTGTTAACCAAGTGAATATACCCCCTGCACATAGGTTTCAATCCCGTTATGCAACTTGACGTAAAGTAGGCGAACAAAATCAGTTACCTCCATATCGGTGCACACACTTCTGGAGCGCCGTTATTTTGTAATATTATTCGATTGTTTCTTTAGTGGATTCAAGTGTTCTTGGCATGTACGTATATACATAAGTTATTTTGCAGACAAATTTTAGTGAATTTCACAATTGTTTTGTATTCAGGAGACCCGCATCAGAAAGATCATCTCGAAAAAGTTCTGTTGCATCAAGTGGAGCAGGATCACGACCAGCATCAGCACGGAAAGCGTCAACAAACAGTCAGGGTAGTTGTTTATCACCTTCCCCTCACCCACCTTCTGCTATTGCTTCAGAACCAAATAAAGCTTCAAGAGTCGGCAGAGCTCGTTCTCCAAATTCAATCAAACCGGTATCAGTGGTGTCAGATTCACAAAAAGACTCAAACAGATCATCACCGAAGCAAAGTTCACCTCAGATAATGAAGGAAATAAGGGATCCACTCTCTCCATTATATCCAATTGATAATCCTAAACAAGAGCCAAAAGACATAAAGACCGATTATACCTCAATTACAAAACCAAAAGTTGTATCATCATCTCCAAAACCTCAAATTGTTTCACCACCATTACCAAGTAATATTTCACATGCTATCAATACAAACTCAAACAATTCTCGTCCTGGTGCAGTGCATAATGATTCAGGGATTTATGTTAACTTCGCTGAACCTCACCAATATGAAAAAGTTGAAATTCGTAATCAGCATTCATCACCAAAGCCAAGTTCTGCCAATTCTGAAAAGGTACCCACTTTTATTATAATAACAACTTGATACTGTTTCGAACCAAATAATTATTATTGAACGTTTTATCTACCAAGATTGCACAAGTCCATTATCTGGATACTCCTGAAGTATGCATACCAAGATGGCGGACACCGGGACATAGTATGTGTACCAGGTTAAGATTAGGCCATAATTCCAGGTACAAATACTACGAGAGTCACTTGGCTAGTCCCCGAACTCCTAATAGAACTGAAATTAGGAAAATTGGAATAAAATTATGGCCTAACCCTAACCTGGTACACATACTACGTTCTGGTGTCTGCCATCTTGGTATGCATACTTCAGGAGCACCATTATCTGTATCTTTCTTAAATCGTAAAGCGATACCTAATGAAAATACAGCCAGCCAGTCAGTATGTGACATGTGGTTCATACACATTGCTTCAAACAATGACTTCTAATTTGATTTCTCATGCATTCCAAAATGATCAAATTCGCTTGAATTCAAGTGAAGATTGCATTTAATCGTGATATAGGTATAATTGCTGAATAGTAGTTGGTTAAATTTGATCATTATTCCATTATATCATATAGTTTGTACTTACGTAGTAATATTTCTTGTTTAATGTGATTGCTTTGTCAAACACTTTCAATTTTTTTTAATATTCTTCCAGAGTAAATCTCCTCGTGCAAATTCAGCATCGTCATCTTGTTCATCTTCCTCACGTACTTCCTCTTCAGCATCCAATGCCTCAAAGGTACATAATATGCTTCACATTAGTTATCTATCGTTCATCAAAAGTTAATCTGAATCAAGTGGTTGAATTATTTTCTTAGCTATGAGTAAATGACCTGTCACATATCACTAGGTGCAGTGCTGTGAAGTATTCGGACATTTCTACATCACATAAACAATAATGGCATGTTTTCTTTTTAATTGGTATAGATCAGGGGTGGCCAACTCGTCGATCTTCACGCTCCGAGTGGTCGATCGCGTCTATTGTTGGTAAATTTAACAACATACCCCCAAAATTTCCTGGAGCAGTTTCATGCAGCACCTGTTGTGTGTTTAAAAACAGGACAATAACAGTACAGGGGGTCCTCGGGTTGCGACGATCGTGACTTACGCTGTTTCAAGGTTACGAACGCGCACTCCATAACACTGTTTCGAGGTTCAATCGCACTCTATAAAAATATAAACGATAATACTGTACTGTAATATCTAGCCCTTACACTGGATCATTGTGATCAAGAAAATCAGTGCTTTGGGCTCATTGGTTTTCGTAATTACATCGTAAATGACGTGAACAATTGCGAACTATTACGATTAATGAAGAATAATGACTAAGCTTCAGTCACATAGTACACAGTTTCAGTGATAGTGAACGCCATTTTGGTTGTTTCGACTTATACTGAAATTCAGGTTACACACGTCTCAAGAACGGACCAACGTCGTAAGTCGAGGACTCCCTGTACTGTACATGTGCAAAAATAGACATACAGTATTTGAGTCTGGACAAGCCTGATTTACATGTTATTACGTAAAAAATGCATGTTTCGCCGCTACCAAGTTTAAATTGAACGCCGAATATTGTGTGTTTTAACTGACAAATGTGCAGTGAGTTGAATTATTGTAAATTGGATGCTGAAATTCGAGCAGTAGTGTTACATTAATGGTTTTCGAAAATTTATTTTTCTCTATTTATATAGTACGTTATTATACCTTTACGAAATTTACAACACTCTGGGCTAAAAATAGGCAGGTGTTAGGTCTGAATTGTATGATTTGGATAAATGGATGATGAAACATTTACTCCGGCTACTATCACATAATCAAATTACCAAATTAAATGGAACAGAAAACATACAAATTTTTGTGGCTTTTTAATTGAGAATGTGCCCACAGAGCTGAGCTTATTTGCAGTGCTGTATTTTTTGTATGCGTGTTTGCAGTTATGCATATTCAGTACCCATTCGTTTTTGTATATGACCTTATTACCAATCAGTCGATCGCGAACTATTTTGAAGATTTTAGTCGATCGCGGACGAAAGCAGGTTGGCCACCCCTGGTACAGATTATAGAATAAAGGATTAATTGGTCTGATAAGATTGTTTGTTACAGAGAAATAGAAGACCTTTGCCTAGTCCTGTAATCACACCATCATTCGAATACAAGCCAGACAACCATTTACCAAAAAGGTAACTTGAAGTGATATTTCGGTACTAACTACTAAATTCAGAATAAGCCTTTTACAAAGCTATTCCTGGAAAATAAATTATATTAAATTGATTTAAATGCCTATCTTGCATTGTTACTGGTAATTATTCAATACTACTTTGCCTGTTTGGTTTAACTTAAAATTTACAAGGATGTGCATGCCAGATCATTGATCATGTGGCATTTTATAAATTATATTAAATTGATTTGAATGCCTATCTTGCATTGTTACTGGTATTTATTCAATACTACTTTGCCTGTTTGGTTTAACTTAAAATTTACAAGGATGTGCATGCCAGATCATTGATCATGTGGCATTTTATAAATTATATTAAATTGATTTGAATGCCTATCTTGCATTGTTACTGGTATTTATTCAATACTACTTTGCCTGTTTGGTTTAACTTAAAATTTACAAGGATGTGCATGCCAGATCATTGATCATGTGGCTAAATGCTTTGACAACGGTTTGCTTTGTTACAAACAGACAAAATAGCTTAGTTTGGGAAGTATTACAATAATATTATTTTCAATAAGAATTTTTAGTAACATGGAAAACATCAAATAATATTAAATTTCCGATAATGAGTATAATTTGCGTTTTGTTTTTAGTGACAGAAATATATTACATGCATCTGGAGAGAGTGTAGCTTCCTCTGTTGTTTCTTCTGCAACTAATGATGATGGTACTCCTAGGGTATGTGTGCTACTGCTTCTTTCGACTGTTTCAACTTCTAGAACTGTAAAAACATAAGTTGATATTTTACTGTAGATTAGTTCAGCGAGACAACGAAGACGAGAAAGACAAAGGAAAGAGAAATCAAAAACACCTCCGATTGTTGAAGAAATAAGAAGAAGTAGAAATTCCGGAATTATACAGCCAGATTCAAGTAAAAGAGATGGTAAGTAATTTACCCTATTTACTCGAAATTACGCCTATATTGCGAAAAGGCCGACTCCCTTAAAACGGCGATTACATAAAAATTCGCGAATAAGCCGGTCGGTCCTTCCAATTGTTACACGCGGGACGCCTTAAGAAACACGTAGAAAGAGAACAAAATTACTGTAATGCAAACATTTCTCACGTTTATCGTTTCAGCATGTTAGCGATGGCCGTAGGTGGATTATTACACGTAACTCTTACTTGTTAATTCATGTTAAATAAAGTCTATATTGCTTTTCAGTGCGTCGTGATTGTGTCTGAAGTTTAAAATAGAGTTCTTGAATCAGCATAAAACAATTTCCTTTGATCGTCCACAACGCGGTTAATTTCGATAAGACCTTATCACCGCCCCTTAACAGATAACATATCGTAAAGGTGATTAAAAGTCGCGCATCGTTAATTGCCTATGATGAGACAATCACACCTGCACAAGCGAGCGAAAACAATCCAATCACAGACTGTACAAGCGTCACGTGTTAAACAACCAATCACAGAATGTACAAGTCATCAGCTGTATGATGAGACAATCCACCTTCACAAGCGACTGTGTGTGCGTGCACGCTTTTTATCGTGAGAACTTGGTATGGTTTGAAGCTTTTGGAATTAGCGGCAAGTCAGCATAATATCATCTTGTTGCGTGATCAAATTCTGATGCACGAATGAGCTGATTTTTTGGTGCAATCTGAGTTATGCGCGGATAAGACGGTCGCTTAGTTTTGCAACTTTTTTATTGAGTTTTAATAAACTCGGCCTATTCGCGAACATATACTGATTTAGTTTTATATGCTTTTTCTCACATCTACATTAAAAGATTGAAGACAGTTATTTGTCACAAGTCATCTTCTGTAATGCAGAAAATATAAATATGTTTGCGATATAAGTAATGATCCATCCAAGTATATAATTCCCTTGATGAAGAAGAAAATCAGCACTTTCGAGTTAACAAACTTGTATGATAAATATATATGATATGATGAGTACAGATTCCAGAAATTACCAATATTCTCGTAACTTTATTCCAACTAGAATCAATTGATTCTAGTTGGCATAAAGTTACGAGAATATTGGTATTTTCATTGTCATTGGTGAAATTTCAATGAGTACGGGTTGTAGCACTCAAATCCGCTGTTTCAAACTGAATTTTAATTCAAGTTGTAATTACAGCAAAACCATCTAAGGCTATCAGAACGAAAGAAAAATCAAGAGAGAAGGTGAGTTAACTATTCTCTTCAATTTATAGTCTAAAATTTGATAGTGATTGTGTAAGCACTGTTGATATGCACTTTCCTACTTACTTCTTCTGGCACAAAGTGTTATACTGTCTTCACTTAGGTGCAAAACCTTTAGTTAAGAACAATTTGAAAATTGTGTATTCTAAAGGTAATTTCAATTGTTTATATTGTAGAGCAGGGGTTCCCAAACTTTATTGGCCACGGGCCAAAATTAGAATCGGAAGGGTGTTCGCGGGCCGGAAGAGCTTAGTGCGCGATGATTTGATCACAACATTTTTTTTAAACATGTTTGTTAACTCATAAATGGTGCTTTATGACGTATTCCTTCAGAATCGGGATGGTTTGCTGACAAAGAAGACAGACAAATCGCTGAAGTTTGAGTCTTTCCAATACAAAAATACGAACGCTGCCATTTCCTTATTTAAGATTTAAATAAAAATCTGTTTCCAGAGTGTAGTTTATGTTTGTTATTCGACATCTCAAGCTTTCTTATATGGTTGATATCTGAATTACTGCCCTATATTATCCTAATACCTAATACGTATAATTGAGAGACGGGTGTGCCGTCTTAAACTGCAAAAATGACATAACAATTAGCAGTGTCTTTAGATCACAAAAAAGTAGAAACAAAGTCTGTTGAACACTATTTCACTTAAGCTTGACGGGCCATTTTAAATTGTTATGCGGGCTGGATTTGGCCCGTGGGCCGCTGTTTGGGAACCCCTGTTGTAGAGGGTCCATTTAGAATATACGAGAACCGAAATTCAATTATTTGAACACAGAACTTGAATATGAAACCTTTATTTTCACCAGTATTATTATTTCACCTCACAAATGTGGGAATTGATAATACTGCTTTGACACGATATTATGTCATGATACTCATTAAACGTTTTGTTGTTTGTACAGAAACTGAATAATGAAGTATTCGCTGATGTCACTGATGGAGCTTCCGGTGACCAAGCATCTGTTGTTTCAAGGTATGTTCCATCCCTATAAGCTCACCTAGTGTATTAGATAGTCTTACTGGGGGTTTGTTGGTTAGGAAGATGTTTCGGTCATATATAATTGGACTCGATTATGTGCAGATAATATATTTTGACAGAAATTGTACATCCTTATTTAGGTCTCATGAAAATGATACAAATCAGGCATTAGGAAATATAGAACAACAGCAACAACCAGAAATTGAAGAATTTATGACATTACTACACACCACACTTCATCTGGGAAGTGAGAGAGAGTCTAATAATACTGAAGAACAAGGAGGTGAATTGTCACCGGTTCCTGAGTTATCAGAGAGTTCATCATCTTCAACAGTAACAAATCAGGTATGGTATTTGTGTTGTCATGTTTTCGCTGATTTATTGAATGTGTAATCAAGTTACACTACTTATATACGACTCATAGTTTTCAATCTCATATACATCAACCTCGTGTCATGTGAGTGGGTCATTCATTCTCAGGCCTTCCCGATTGCTGAGTATTAATATTCAACAACAATTCTTTTCAGTCTAATCCATACTCGAGGAATACACCAGCAGCAACACCAATAAATGTACCTGGTTTAGCACCAAACAAATTACGCAGTGATGCTAAACAAGGAATATCTGGAGGTAAGCGACCGAAGACAATTTTTCTTCTTTATACCTATGCAGCAGGGAAGCATAGATGATTGAACTTTCAGACATTTTTTACTGGGGACTTGGGGTTGGTCGTTCGCTAATCTTAAGTAAAATTGCATGCAACTGGGTCTCTAGAAAAAAAGCAAAGTTTCATATTTCACATATGGGATATACAGTACTCCTTTTGTGTGTGTACCAGGTTCTGGTTAGCTATTTTCATTATTCTAGTTCTATTACGAGTTGGGTGGGGACTGTCTGTGTTAGCCAAGTGAATAATAGGTAACTCCTGCCCATAAGTTTCAGTCTCTTTACACAACTTGATGTAGGCGAACAAAATTAGTCCCTTCTATATTGGTACACATACTTCTGGAGCGCGAGATATAGGCTACACCTTGAGGATTTGTGTCCAATACAATCCCTCACAACCATGCACTTGTTCAGTGCTGACCAAAACCACTTTCCGATCACTCAGATGTATCACTTAACACTAGCAGCTGTCTGAAGCAGACTACTTCACATTTTTTGTGGTCTGCATTTCATAATCCACATTCTAAGTTAGTCTTTGTCTATAGTTCACGCATGTCATAAGCATGTTTATTATTCGTTTCTAGTTACCTTGCGTTCAACACAAAGGCTTATGGATCGCATTGTATCTCTTCGGAAAGATTGCATACAAGGTTTGGGCGTTCCACTCCTCCATCGTGCTTATGAAGTCTTAGATGCTAATGAGAACGATGACGCCTTACAGGTACATAGTTTCATATGCAATATGCATAGTTGTGTGAATAGGACTTTTGATGATTTTTGACATCATTATACTCGTTTTACTTATTTTTACTTGAAATGGTTGTACCATTTTATGACTGCCTGACTTTATGAAAATGCAGTGTAGTGTTTGTTCATCATTTACCAGACACATATTTCTGGAATCCTAATTAGCTCTCTGTTCCTTGACAAAATCTTTTTCATATTCGTTTAGGAAGAGCTGATTGCACTGCTGGGTCGTGTGAGGTTTGAACAGTGGGCTGGGAAGATTTGGCAACTCAAATATTGTGAAGAATCTATGTTCGAACATTGTGGAACTATCACAGCCTTTTAATTATCATAAATTTTTCATATATCATATGCAGTCACTGTATATCGTGTAAGCTAGCAATAAAAAAATCCATATGACAACCTATTTGTGATTCAGTCATGGCTGGGGTCTGGGGATGTTGAAGGAAAAAAATTTAGATGTTGCGATCCCTAGCACAAACACTTCCAGTACCGTTCCATCTATGACTCAATTCAGGGCGCTCCAAAAGTAGATTTTTTCAGTCTCTCCAGAAAAAATTTGCTCTCAAATGGTTCTCAGGTGCTTATGTGAGTATGAAAAGAGGATCGCTATTCCAAATCTCTTGCAATTATCCAGACATTCTGAGGTCATGTTAGACTTCCACATGTTCTATTTTTGTGATTACCTAAATACAAAATGGCTGACAGCTCCATAACAGTCGCAATTTGGGCGTCCTTGATATGATATATTGAATAACTTTATAATTACGGTACTATTATTTTTTGGTTAATTTTGCCTGTTTCAACCCATTTCCGTTAAAATTTGCCAAATTGTTTCGTTAATTTTCATTAGCCGCTGCTGTATCTATCAAAATTCCAATATTCACTATCTTTTCGAATGGGTATGGCAGACTGGCAGCATTTAAATCAACCACTTAGAAACATATACTAAATATCCATAACCACTATTCTTCATGGTTAATATATACCTTTTTGATTTCCATGGTTTTGTTACTTGCATTACAAAATCTGACATTGAATATTGAAAAATTTATACAATCATGATAAGTAAACTATAGGAAGATGACACTGTATGTTGCTATAAAATGAATTACATCTTCTTGAAAAAAAATGTTACTTTGGTTGCATAAAAAATTGTCACCAGTAGATTGCTGCTAATGATGCCAAAAATGAGTACTTATACGATACCAAATCGATTTACCACTCCAACGTATCAAATTTGTTTTTTTGATTAAGTCAGAGCCTAAAACAACTCGAGGATGCCCAAATTTGGGTCAATGCATATCACTAACTGTCCATGACCATCCCATTTAAAAGTTCACAAAACTCCAAGATATATTGATGGATGTATTAGTCGGAAAAATAGAAATATGTCGGTAGTTGTTCATGCAGGATTTGGCACTTCCATACAATTGCTCAGTAGGCTGAAACCAAGAGGAATTCACATTTCGCCCCATAACACGAACAGAGGCTACCTGCTTGTTTCTGTTTTATTATGATGTTGCAGAGAGCATTTTCTTCTGCTCATGCTGCAGTCTTATTGATTGACAGATAAAAAATTAGCTCTACTGGTGCCTTTATTATGATTAATGCAATCAAAATTGTGCATTTTCTTTAAAATTCACCCCAAACCCCGTACAAATTATTCGTAAAAAAAAAACTGTCATGACATATTTCTCCATTAAAAATTGCCAAAAGGTTTTTCCAGATGGTAAACATGGTAACATTTCTGTCGGCTGTTCTTGGTATAAAGCCATCACACCACGTCAAGGTGGCAGCCTTTGTGATGGGTTTCTCTTTACAGGAGAAACCCCTGCATACATAGACAGAAATCGGTATGCAGGGAAAAGAGACTGGGAAGAATGAAGTAGAGAATCAATACACAGAACAATCCACCAAGAGAAAAGAAATGTCAGGCTGTGGAGTATTTACAAAGAAACAAGGAACAATCTGCATGGTGTCTTCCGACTCTGAAAAATCAAGCGACTAGAAGAAAAAGGCTCTTGAGCCAGTAAATATGAAAAACGACATTGCACAAATGAAAATTTTCGAAGTTTTACAAACCATTAATCAGTCACAACCTCAATATATCTGCATGATATCACATATAATTTTGCCAGTTGACTAGACAGCGTAAGCCACAAATTGTAAAGGAGTTTATCATTTTTGCCACCAAGAAATAGGCCATTGGTTCTATTGTCAATGAGATTTACCTGTAAGTAAAAAGAAAGAAACAACCCTACCTGATAGCATTATTTAATTTTTATGTATGGGAATTTTCTTTATATGCCAGAAAAAAATGGGGCACAAAGTATTTTCAATAAAAAAACACTATATTCAACACTATTTACACCATACAAAACAAGTTTAAATTTACACTCCTGGCTTAGGTCTGAACAGAGCTACGAGCATGCACATCACTCAAGTCTAAAAAATTATGTCCGTTAATTTTTTTTCATAAAATAAAAATTTACCATACTGAATATGGAAAATATCCCAACCATCTATTACGGTAGCTTTGCAAGAATCTGACTCACAAATTGAACACACGGCACGATTGATCTTACATTCGGATCAAAACTCTCACAAATTCTCCGCAAACTACGACCACTGCTGTTGTTTTCAGTTTGACAAAATCGTTGAAAAATCTGGAATATTAACTTTCGATGCACTAGGGCCTAAAAATACAGTCGAATTCACTAAAAGTCCCAGTAGCGTGCAAATTTGAGATGTAACAAGAATACTAGTCATCACAAGGAAGCGTCATATCTTTCCACACAGTGAGGTTGGCTGCATGTATTTTGTCGATCACATAAGATGAATTCTATTCGACTTCATGTTATTACCACTAAATGAAGATGGCTCGACGCGCCACATGAATTCAGATTACTGTAAATTCTGTAAAAAAGATATTGCGTTGTACTAGCTCCTAATGGTTAAAATTAACAGAACCCATTCGAGTGAAAAAAATTATCTTCATGTACAAATCTGTCCTATTGCTTCGAATAACTGTTATATCCTGGGTGGCAACAATCGCTGCGAACTGAGTGATCCATTTGTATAAATGCATTTCAACCTTGTCCAGTTGACAATCACTTTTTCAAATAGAGCTAGCTAATGTTGTCTCTGTAAATACATAATCAACAACCCCCAACCCAGCAATAATATGCAAAGCATACAACAAACTAACAATTCACAAGCAATTGACGTTAAAATGCATATTAATATAGCAATACTTTTACATAAGAAATTGCACACATACAATAACTTTCTTATAAGATTGATAAAATTCTAGAAAATCTTCTAATGGTATTTACTAAAAAAAAAACTGTTGACACAAATTATACAGTAAAAATGTTAAAATTACCCAGTTACAGATGTGTATGTGTTGTTGAAAATATTTCAAGTCTGGGTTTAAATGATATTCATCCATGTGTCACCACATTCTGCACTATTCAATCTGCTAAACATGACATTAGCACCCAGCCCACCCCAAAAAAAAAATATTGAACAGTATCAAGTGAGAGGTTTGATCAAATCAGAAGTTTTTTAATACTTGTAAAAGTGAGAAAGCTACTGAATATTGGATTAGTTTTAGACAGGTTTACAGAGATATTCGATTATTTTAAATCATCTATTTATTCAAAATGCCGGGAAATCTTTATTTTCATATTCCACTTGATTATTTACCATAATCGGGGATAGTATTAGGCAGTTTTCACCTTCATTACATTTTTTTGTCGCCATATATTTGAAATAAATCATAATGAATTCTGTTTGCAACACCGATCGATTAATGTTTTCAGCTATTCGGTTTTCATGCGCTGCGCGAACTGTGTCACTACTTGAATTGAAGCTGACAGGAATTTTGAAAAAAAATCATATTTTTGTTGTCCTAGATCCTAAGAAAATGATGAAAATTACCAAGATCCAAATAAACGTGCACCCATCACTTCATCGACTGGAATTTTTTATCATCCTTGTTTCACATTATGTGGATCTACGTGGAAGATTTTGGTTCAACTACTGAATCTGCCAAATTGATATCAAAACCCCTCAATCTCCAATGAAAAAAAATCCCAAGTATCTGCTGTATTTGAAAACTGTGTTTCAACTATCTTGTTGATTTGTTTTTCCTCATTATTGATGAACTGACATACATTGTGCACGATTCTGTTTTTGCTCTTTGATCACAATTCAATTCGCCTGTAAGATATCTGATGAAAAAACACCCCAACCCCAAAAATTATGCAAAGCATAGAAGTTTAATGACAATCTTTTTGAGTTGGTACAGGTTATACAGGTACTTTGAATTGTGTATTATGGATGCTAACATTTATGCTTTAATATCATCGCTGGTTTGGGAAATCAACTTCTTTTGTCAGGACTAATTGGAAAAATTCCAAAATACTTTTACCACAATTAACGGCGTTCATTAATGTAAATTTTCAAGTTTCTTTCTAGTTGCTGCTAATCAATGAACATAAATAGCGATTTCGATCGTCAAAGTTTCACCTGCCAACATAACACTAACACTCCCATCCAAATAACAAAAAAATGTTTCGATTGAAAAGTGCATGACACATCCATGTGAAATAATAATATGAATAAATTTATAAACCTAAAACACCAACTAATAGCTAAAATCATAACATGTATTTCTAACCAAAAAAAGACTTATTATCTGCGTTACCTCCTTGCTTCATCGCTCCTACCGCTTAGACTTTCGAGTAGCGAATGAAACTGAATCGCATTACTGTTCTAGGAATGGATATCAAGATATATTGTGCCGCCAATTTGACTTTACCGCAATCACAGTCCCTCATCGGTATATATAACGTATTTTAGTTTTGTTGTGAAAATACTGGACAATTTGTTCTACTGGATTATTTACCAGGATCCTGAATCGTATTGGGCACGTTCATCACAAATTCAGTTTGCAGTACTGATCAATCAAATTTTTCAGCTATTCGGCTTTCATATCCCGCGAGCCGCAACACTACTTGCATTGAAATTATTGAAAATTCTGAAAAATCAAGTTTGTTTTGCACTAGCTCCTAAAAAATGATTGAATTTACCAAAATCCGAAGTCGTGTGCATAAATCATATCATTATCTGATGCGAAAACTATCTATCATCCTTATTTCATATCCACAGGGATCTTCATGGAATCTGGTTAAACCAATAAACCTGCCAATTGCAATACCAAAACCCTCGCTCCCAATGATGAAGAATCCAAATAGCGCCATATTTGAAAATTGCGTCCAAACTTTCATGTTGATTGGCTTTTCCTCAAAGTATGAGCGTACAGACATATGTTGTGCATAATTTGGTTTTGGTCTCTGGTGTCAATGATATATTCACCTGTAAGTAATCAGATCAAAAAACACCCCAATCCCAAAAAATATGCATAAAAGTATTATGAAAAACCTTTTAATTTGATATTGCGCAAATTAATTATATGAAGTACAGAAAATATGTAAATAGGCGTAGTTAGCAAGAGCAATTTTCACATAACAAATTTCTGAAAATTATCATGTCTATGTAATATCCCTCTAAGTATTGTTTTGATTTTATTTATCCATAAATTATATGTGTACAACTGCCAAATAAAAAAATTGTGAAAAACCTCACAAAGAGTTATTATTCTATTTATGAATGAATCGTGTACCTCATCTGAACGTTTTGAAAACTTGTCCAACTGACAAACAACCTTCTTTAATGTAAAGCAATTGTGCTTCTGTAAATACATAATCAACACCACACAACCAAACTACAATATCCATAAAGCATACAAAAAAGTAAACCACAATAATTGCTTATCCTTATTGCTTCACCTGGCCACCTTGTATTGGTTTCTCAGTGTAAAAAAAATATTTCAAGAGGACAAAAACTTCTAGAAGAAATTCACCTTCTTCATTAAAATAAATGAAATTCAAGCTTGTTCAGTTGACAATCAACCTTTTTCCAGAGCTAATGTTGTCTCTGTAAATACATAATCAACAAACCCCAACCCAACAATATTGCGCAAAGCATACAAAAAACTGACGATTCACAAGCAATTGATGGTGAAATGCATATTAATATAGCAATACTTTTTACATAGGAAATTGCACACATACAATAACTTTCTTATAAGATTGATAAAATTCTGGAAAATCTTCTATCTAAAGTTAAGTTGGTATTTACAAAAACTGCTGACACAACTTACACAATGAAAAATGTTAAAATTACCCCAAACTACAGATGTGTATGTGTTGTTGAAAATATTTCAAATCCGGATTCAAATGATATTCATCCATGTGTCACCACATTCTGCACTATTCAGTCTGCTAAACATAACATTAGCACCAAGCTCACCCAAGAAAAAAGAAAATGGAACAAAGCCCGAACAAAGCCAAGCGAGAGGTTTAATCAAATCAAAGTTTTTAAATATTTGTAAAAATAAGAAATCTACCGAATATTGAATTAGTTTTATACAGTTTAGTATGTTTAGATATTCATTTACTTACACAGAGATATTCATTTAATTCAAATCATCTATTTATTCGAAATGCTAGTTAAATCATATTTTTTTCATATTTCACCGGATTATTTACCATATTCCTGAAAACTATTGAGCACTTTTCACTTTCATTGTTTTTTGTCGTCATAAAATTGCATGGACATATATTTGAAATAAAACTTTAACTGATTCTGTTTGCAACACCGATCAAAAGATGTTTTCAGCTATTCGGTTTCATACCCTGCGCAAACTGTGTCACTACTGAATTGAAGCTGACAGGAATTCTGAATAAAATCATATTTTTGTTGTACTAGATCCTAAGAAAATTATGGAAATTACCAAGATCCAAATAAACTTGCGCACATCGCCTGGAACGAGAAATTGTCTATCATCCTTGTTTCATAATTATGTGGATCCACATGGACGAATTGGGTACCAAATCTGCCAAATATGATATCAAAAGCCCTCTATCTCCAATGAAGTATCCAAGTATTTGCCGTATTTAAAAAATTGTGTTTAAACTATCTTGTTGATTTGTTTTTCCTCATTATTGATGAACTGGTATATATTGTGCATGTTTCTGTTTTTCGCTCTTTTGTCTATATACTGGACAATTTGTTCCACTGGATTATTTACCAGGATTCTTGATTGTATTGGACACACAAATACCGTTTGCAACGCTGATCAAATTTTTTCAGCTATTCAGTTTTCATATCCTGCGAGCCACAACATTACTTGCATTGAAATTATTGGAAATTTAATTCTGAAAAATCAAGTGTGTCTTGTTCTAGCTCCTAAAAAATGATTAAATTTACCATAGTCCAAACTAGTGTGCATGAATCATTTCATTATCTGATGCGGAAACAATCTATCATCCTTATTTCATATTCACAGAGATCTTCGCAGATTAATCTGGTTAAACCAATGAACCTGCCAATTACAATAACAAAAGACCCCGCTCCCCAATGATGAAGAATCCAAATAGCGCCATATTTGAAAATTGCGTCCAAACGTTCATGTTGATTAGCTTTTCCTCGCAAACGAAAGTGTACTGACTCATGTTGTGCATCATTTGGTTTTGGTCTCTGGTGTCAATGATATATTCGCCTGTAAGTAATCAGATAAAAAAAAAACACCCCAACCCCCAAAAATAGCATAAAATTGTTATGGAAAACCTTTTAAATCGATACTGCCCGAATAAATTATATAAAGTACAGAAAATATAGGCATAGGTAGCAAGAACAATTTTCACATAATAAATTTCAGAAACTTTTCATGTCTATAAAATATCCCACTAATTGTAGTTTTGATTATATCCAAAAATCATATTTGTACAACTGCTAATCAAAAAAATTGTGAAAAACCTTTTTATGCTATTGATGAATGAATCATGTACTTCATCAGAACGTTTTGAAAACTTGTCCAACTGACAATCTGTAAATACATTATCAACACCACACAACCCAACTACAATATCCACAAATACAACCAAAAGCATACAAAAAAGTAAACCACAATAACTGTCATCCTTATTGCTTCACCTGGCCACCTTCTATTGGTTTCTCATTTAGTGTAAAAAAAATTATGTCAAGAAGACAAAAACTTTTAGGAGAAATTCAGATTCTTCATTAAAATAAATGAAATTCAGGGTTCTCCAGTTGACAATCTTTTTTTCAGAGCTAATGTTGTCTCTGTAAATACATAATCAACAACCCCCGACCCAACAACTATATGTAAATGATGTATGACAAACAAGTAGTTGACAGTTTAACCAATGAAAATATTGCAATATTCTTACATAAAAAATTAAAATAACCCACAACTTTGTTATATAATTCATGAAATTTGGGATTATCCACTCTCATATGGCAACTAATTAGTAGAATCTTTAGAAGACTCGACAAAAAAATTTGTTGATGCAAATTATCTAATAGAAAGTGTTGTAGAATTACCCAAATTACAGATGCAAAAGTGCTTCATGAAGCTTTGCCTGTTGAAATATTCTAATCCTTGATTTAGCTGATACTCATCCATGTGTCATCACATTCTGCAACATATAACCTGCTAAACATGACATTAGAACCCCGCCCACCCAAGAAAAACGATTTGAACTATGTGGAGAGATCATTTTGCGAAAGGTTTGAGAGAGATTCATACAAACAGAAGTTTTAAATATTTATAAAACCAGAAATCTACCAAATATTGGATCAATTTTTGATAACCCGAGTAAGTCTAGATTTTACTTCAATTGGGCATCAGCTACAGTCCACAGACATTCAATTATTTTGAAATCATCACAAGGAAGAAAATTATTCAAAATACAAGACAGTTTAATCATGTTTTACTGGATTGTTTACCACAATCACAGATAGTATTGGGCACTTTTCACTTTCCTGAGATGTTATTTTGTCCTCGTATAAAACTGCATGGGCATATTTGAAATAAAGCATAACGAATACTCTTTACACTTGATCGGTCGATTAATCTTTTTCAGCTATTCATTTTCATATCCTGCCAAGTGCGACACTACTTGAAGTGAAGTTATAGAACATTCTGAAAAATCAACTGTGTTGTACTAGCTTCTAAGAAAATGATCGAATTTACCAGAATCCAAATGTGCATGTTTCATTTTATAATCTGAAGCAAATTTTCTTTCTATCGGTCTTGTTTCTTGATTTTCATACCGATTTCACTACATTTAAGTCATTAGTATATTGCGCAGCATTATCAAGTTTGCTTCCCCTTGTCGCAAATCGATGCATCTATGCCACTACATAGTGATTCGGATTCTCATGGTTTCACCTGCCAATTTAACATCAACACCCCAACCCAAATAGAAATATTTGAACCCTCGAATAGGTAATGCAAAAAATTACAATTACTTAATAAGAAACATCCATCAAATCTTCAAGAGTTCAACTAACCCCCTATGTCTGTCGAATCAATTTGTAGTTTTGACCTGGAAACTAGACTGTGGATGAAGTCACTGTTCTGAAATTAATTCCAACCCCCCATCATTACATTGAATGGTTTTGTCGCATGAACACACTCTAGCTTTGCCATAGAATACTGGATCATTTCTTTTATATTTTCCACAGAACTGGATTTTCTAACAAGTATCGATCCTTAATAGTATCGGGCACTTTCCTTCCATCTTTATGAAATGCCATTACATCAACAAAAAGCTGAACGGACATATTTAACATTACAAATTCGGTTTACAACACTTTATCGATCAATCGTTCCAACTTCCAACGACCTACTTTTTATACCTTCCGAACCATGGCAGTAGTATTGAGGTTGATGAAAATTCTGAAAAATCAACTTTATATTGCACTAGCACCTATAAAAATAAATTATTTCACCAAATTCCGAATCGGCGTACGAATTTCATTTCTTTATCATAAGCGAAAATTTCCCATCATCCTTGTTTTATATTTATGTGGATCTTCACGAACTAATATGGTTAAACCACGCAACCTGCCAATTACAATACTTGAAGCCCTCTCTGTCAACGATGGAGAATCCAAATAGAAATTCAAGCGAAAAAATGCATTTAAACTTTTTTGTTGATTGGTTTTCATCATTATCGAAACAAAATGTCATCACCTCATCAAAAAGGTGAAGGGACATATTTAACATCACAAATTCGGTTTACAAAACTTGATCGATCAATCGTTTTCCGCGACCCAGTTTTCATAACTTCCGAACATGGCAGTAATATTCTGTTAAATTCTGAAAAATCAAATTTGTGTTACACTAGCTCCTATAAAAATGAATTGATTCACCAAATTCCGAATCGACAAGCAAGGTTCATTTCTTTTTTATAAAGCGAAAATCATCCTTCATCTCTTTCTATCATCCTTGTTTCATATTTATGTGGATCTTCATGAACGAATTCGATTAAACCACTAAACCTGCGAAATACGATACCAAAAGCCCTCTCTCCCAACGATGAAGAATCCAAATAGCGCCATATGTGAAAAAATGCGTTTAAGGTTTTTTGTTGATTGGTTTTCATCATTATTGGTAGCATGGCATATGTTGTGGATTGGTCTATTGCTTGTTCGCGCCGGTGACATATTCACCTGCAAGTAATCGAATTGAAGAAAAAAACGCAAACCCGAAAGTTATGAAAGTGCAGAAATATGAAAATCCTTTCGATTCGGTACTGCTGCTGATTGTGCAGTAAATGGCGTATCATAAATGCTTACAATTATAATTAAAAAATGCATAACTTTACCACAATTACAGCCTTTACAGGTTCATTAATGTTTTGCACAATTCCATAAGATGAGGAATTTCATATTCGTTTTCTAGGTGCAGTGAATCGGTGCACATATGCCATTATCTAGAACTTCCGATCGTCAAAGCTACCCCTGCCAATATATCATCAATACCCCCACCCAAACAAGAGAAAATTGCTTCAATTGAGAAATGATAGACCCCGTCAAGAGAAACAATAGCGGTTTACCAACTGATCCAAAATACAATAACATTCCAATTTAATGTGTTTTCCTAACATAATTATTCGTAAAAACGGCGGTTCAATTCACTAATGTAGGAAATTTAGACTTCACCAAAAACGCGGTCCCTCGTCAGTAAATTGAATGGTTTTGTTGCATGGAAACATTCTAATTTTGCCATAAAATACTGGATCATTTCCTTTTCATGTTCCGCTGAACTGGATAATTTACCAAGATCCTCAATAGTATCGGGCACTTTCCATCATTATGAAATGTCATTACGTCAGCAAAAAGAACTAACATATTTAACATCACAAATTTGGTTTACAACACTTGATCAATCAATCGTTTCAGCGACCTAGTTTTCATACCCTCCTAACCATGGCATTAGTACTGAAGTTAATGAAAATTCTGAAAAATTAATTTTATGTTGCACAAGCTCCTATAAAAATAAATTAAATCACCAAATTCCGAATCGACGTGCAAAGTTCATTTCTTTATCATAAGCAAAAATTCCCCATCATCCTTGTTTTATATTATGTGGATCTTCACGAACGAATATGGTTAAACCACGCAACCTGCCAATTACAATACTTGGAAGCCCTCTCTGCCAACGATGGAGAATCCAAATAGAAATTTGAGCGAAAAAAATGCATTTAAACTTTTTTGTTGATTGGTTTTCATCAATATTGAAACGAAATGTCATTACCTCATCAAAAAGCTGAAAGGACATATCTAACATAACAAATTTGGTTTACAACACTTGATCGATCAATCGCTTTCAGCGACCCAGTTTTCATACCGTCCGAACATAGCACTAATATTCAGTTAAATTCTGAAAAATCAAATTTGTGTTGCACTAGCTCCTATAAAAATGAATTAATTCACCAAATTCCGAATTGACAAGCAAGGTTCATTCCTCTATTATAAAGCAAAAATCATCCTTCATCTCTTTCTATCATCCTTGTTTCATATTTATGTGAATCTTCATGAACGAATCCGATTAAACCACTCAACCTGCGAATTACGATACCGAAAGCCCTTTCTTCCAACGATGAAGAATCCAAATAGCGCCATATGTGAAATAATGCTTTCATGGTTTCTTGTTGATTGGCTTTCACCATTATCGATAGCCTGGCATATGTTGTGGATTTGTCTATTGCTCGTTCGCAACGGTGATATATTCACCTGCAAGTAATCGAATTGAAGAAAAACGCAAACCCGAAAGTTATGAAAGTGCAGAAGTATGAAAATCCTAAAGTGCAGAAGTATGAAAATCCTTTCGATTCGGTACTGCTGCTGATTACACGTTAAATGGTGTATCATAAATGCTCACAATTATAATTGAAAAAATGCATAACTTTACCACAATTACAGCCTTTACTGGTTCATTAATGTTTTGCACAATTTCATCAGATGCGGAATTTCATGTTTGTTTTCTAGGTGCAGTGAATCGATGCACATATGCCACTATGTAGAAATTCCGATCGTCAAAGCTACACCTGCCAATATAACATCAACACCCCCACCCTAATAAGGGAAAATTGCTTAGATTGGGAAATGATAGGACCCCGTCAAGAGAAACAATAGCGGTTTACCAACTGATCCAAAATAATATAACATTCCAATTTAATGTGTTTTTCTAAGGTAGTTATTTGTAAAAACGACAGTTATATTCACTAATATAGGAAATTTAGACTTCACCAAAATCGCAGTCCCTCATCAGTAAATTGAATGGTTTTGTTGCATGGAAACATTCTAATTTTGCCATAAAATACTGGATCATTTCTTTTTCATGTTCCACTAAACTGGATTATTTACCAGGTCCTCAATGGTATCGGGCACTTTCCATCAATATGAAATGTCATCACCTCATCAAAAAGCTGAACGGGCATATTTGATATCACAAATTCGTTTTATAACACCTGATCGATCAATCGTTTCAGCGACCTAGTTTTCACACCTTCCGAACTATGGCACTAGTAGAGCGGATGAAAACTCTAAAAAATCAATTTTATGTTGCACTAGCGCCTATAAAAATAAATTAAATCACCAAATTCCGAATCAACGTGCAAAGTTCATTTCTTTATCATAAGCAAAAATTTTCCATCATCCTTGTTTTATATTTACCCGTAGGTGGATCTTCATGAACGAATACGGTTAAACCACTCAACCTGCCAATTACAATACTTAGAAGCCCTCTCTGCCAACGATAGAGAATCCAAATGGAAATATAGGCGGAAAAAATGCATTTAAACTTTCTTGTTGATTGGTTTTCATCATTATCGATACGCAATGTCATCACGTAATCAAAAAGCTGAACAGACATTTAATATCAAGGATTTGGTTTACAACACTTTATCGATCAATCGATTCAGCGACCCAGTTTTTATACCCTCCGAACCATGGCACTAGGATTGAAGTTGATAAAAATTCTGAAAAATCAAATTTGTGTTGCACTAGCTCCTATAAAAATAAATGTATTCACCGAATCAACGTTCATTTCTTTATTATGAGTGAAAATTCTCCCTCATCCTTGTTTTATATTTATGTGGATCTTCATGAATGAATACAGTTAAACCACGCAACCTGCCAATTACAATACTTGAAACCCTCTCTGTCAATGATGAAGAATCCAAATAAAGATATAAGCGAAAAAATGCATTCAAACTTTCTTGTTGATTGGATACAGAATGTCATCGCGTCATCAAAAAGCTGGACAGACATATTAAATATCATAAATTCGGTTTATAATACTTGATCGTTCAATCGTTTCAGCGACCTAAGTTTTGATACCCTCCAAACGATGAGACTAGCATTGAAGCTGATGAAAATTCTGAAAAATCAACTTTGTTGCACTAGCTCCTATAAAAATAAATGAATTCACCAAATCGACGTGCAAAGTTCGTTTCTTTATCATAAGCGAATATTTTCCATCATCCTTATTTTATATTATGTGGATCTTCACGAACGTATATAGTTAAACCACTCAACCTGCTAATCATATCCTAATACTTAATAAAGCCCTCTCTGCCAACGATGGAGAATCCAAATAGAACCATGTTCGAAAAAATGCGTTTAAACTTTCTTGTTGATTGGTTTTCATCATTACTGATAACCTGGCATATGTTGTGGATTTATCTATTGTTTGTTCGCGCCAGTGTTATATTCACCTGTAAGTAATCTAATTAAAAAACACACAAACCCGAAAATTATGAAAGTGCAAAAGTAAAATAAAAAATTTGATACTACTCTACATTGAATTATGTACTGTAAACACTCACAATTATAATTGAAAACATGTATAACTTTACCCCAATTACAGCCTTTACAGGTTCTTTAATATTTTGCACAATTTTATCAGATGAAAAATTTCATGTTTGTCTCTGGTTGCAGCAAATCGATGCACATATGCCACTAAATAGCAATTCGATCGTCAAAGCTCCACCTGTCAATAGAACACCAACACCCCCACCCAAATAAGAAAAAATTGCTTCAATTGAGAAATGGACTCGGTCAAGAGAAACAATAGCGGTTTACCAACAAATACAAAAATACAGTAACATTACAAATACTAAATCATATAGCATTACATACGTAAAGAGTAGGTCAAATGCGAACCATGTGCTTCATTGAAACAAATGCATTTCAAATTTGTCCAGTTGACCATCAATCTTTGGCAATTAAAGCAAAGGTCGCCTCTGTAAATACATAATTAACAACCCCCCAACCTAACATATTGCAATTCTTTTACATTAAAATTGTACACGACCTATGATTTTCTTATATATTCAGAAAAGTCTCGAAAATTTAATTTTCAAACAACTTGCCGTTAAACGTCGCATTAACCTCAAATACTAAAAAAATATCTGTTGATGCAAAATATCTTATAAGTATTATAAGATTACCCCAAATACAGATGTTCATATGCTTCGTGGCCATTGAAATATTCAAATCCTGGACCCTGTTGATATTGATGTGAAGTAATCCACTGGCACCGCATTTTGCACTATTCAACCTGCTAAACATGAAATTATCCCCAGCCCAACCAAGTATGCAAAAATTGAGCGATTTTAAGCGATTCTTTCACGAAAACTTTGGGGTGATTTGTATAAATTTCAGTTCAAATTTTTCAATACCAAAATTTACTGAATTTAACATTAGGTCAGTTTTAGACAATCCTACCAAGTGTAGAGTATGATAAATTCTTCTCTCAATTTGGCATTAACTACAGAGATATTCAATTAATTGAAAACCCTAGAAGATATACAAGTATGTTTGCTTTTTCAAAAGACTGGATAATTTATTTTGCTTAATCCACTTTTCATCTTGAAGAATATGTTATTTTGTCACTATAAAATTGCATCAACATATTTAAATAAATCATCATGATTTCCGTTTGCAACACTGATGAATAAATCTTTAAGATTAAATAACCTGCAAACCACGACACTATTTGAATTGCAGTTATTGAGAATTCTGAAAAATCAGCTCAGTTGTACTAGCTTCTATGAAAATGATTGAATTTAACAATATCCAAACTAGTGTTCATGTTTTATCATCTGGAGCATACAATTTTCTATCAATCTTGTTTTATGATTATGTAGATGAAACCAGTTAAACCACCATTATTAGTTGCGATATCGAACGCCTCAGCTCCGCAATTGAGAATCCAAGTAGCAATTATATTTGAATGTTTGACCTTCCATGTTGAATGGTTTGTCATATTTACTTTACAATTATAGGCACCAGTGAATTGCACAAGTTTGATTCCTGTTTTTTTGCAAATCGATGCATATTTGCCATTACATTAGAACCTCTGATCCTCAACGTTTCACCTGCCAAAATAACTTGAACCCGCCGACATTTACCCTTCAAACAAGAAAAATAGCAGGCACCAACAAAGCCAGAAAACACAAACATCACAAATACTAGATTAAATTCCATCCATCAAGTCATAATGCGTTTAACTAACCAATTAGACACTTGAATACCCAATTATGAGAATTGACTTCCATTTTCATCATTCCTATTGCACCAACTTGTGTAACTCTGCGTTGCAATCAGATCAAATCACTGTTTTGGTATAGTTAGTGCGCTCGCTCAAAAAAATTTCAACTTTACCACAATCGCAGTCCTCGTCAGTAAATTGAATGGTTTTGTCGCACGAGTACATTTTAGTTCTGTCATGAAATACCGGATAATTTCTTTTTATTTCTTCACTGGACTGGATTATTTAACACGATCCCGAGTAGTATTGGGCACTTTCCACCTTTATGAATGTTATTTTGTCATCGTAAATTGAACGGACATATTTCATAT
This sequence comes from Styela clava, assembly GCF_964204865.1. NCBI lineage: Eukaryota > Metazoa > Chordata > Ascidiacea > Stolidobranchia > Styelidae > Styela > Styela clava. The sequence continues at coordinate 20,833,538 of NC_135258.1, read as the reverse complement.
AATGAGAACAAGTGATCGATCAATTTTTTCCAGCGATCTCGATTTCATACACTGCGAACCATGGCACTACTTGTATTGAAGTTACTGAATATTCTGAAAAATAACTTTGCGTTGCACTAGCTTCTATAAAAATGATTAAATTTACCAAATTCTGACTCAGCGACCGAGGTTCATTTCATTATCATAGAGCGAAAACTTTCTTCCATCTTTATGAGGATCTTCATAGACGAATCTGGTTTAACCACTCAACCTGCCAATTACAATATCTGAAGCGCCCGCTCCCCAATGAATGAGAATCCGAAAAGCACCATGAGTAAAATAATACGCTTACTTTCTGGTTTGGTTTCTCCTAATTATCGATTTGACTTTTGTTGGTTGTGGATGATTTGCTTTTTGCATTTAGCGCCATTGATATATTCACCTGCGGTTACTCGAATAGAAAAAAAAAACACAACCCCGAATATGTGACAATGCAGACGTATAACAACCATCCTTTTGATTTGGTATTGCTACTGATTACACATCGAATTGTGCATCATTAAGTCTCACACTAATAATTGAGAAAATTGTATGACTTCACCGCAATTACAGGCGTTCATCAGCGTATCACACAATTTCATCAAATGAAAAGTTTCATGATTGTTTCTAGTCGTAGCGAATGGATGCACATATGCCACTGCATGCCAATTCCGATTGCAAAGTTTCACCTGCCAACATAAAATTATAACACCCTACCTAATTTAGACAAAAATTGTTTAGATTGAAAGTGTATGACCCGATCATGAGAAATAATAGCGATAGAAATAATACTTAACATCGAATGGTATCCATTAAATGTGTTTTTTTCCTATGTAATTATTCGTAAAAATGGTGGTTTTAAATCACTGTTGTAGGATTTCAAGTCACATTGTGCAGCCTAGTCCATAAATTTCAACCTTACCACAATCAGTCCCTCATCAGTAAATCGAATGGTTTTGTAGCGTGAAAACATTTTAGTAATGCTCGTAGTTGCAATTAACAATTCATGTCAGTATTGATTTCTGTTCTTTCGCCTGCCAATATAATATTAGTCCCCGCCCACTCCCCAAAAAAATTAAAAAGAGAGTACAGTAAATATACAGGTGTAGGTTGTTAAAACAATTTTCACTGAACACATTTCAGAAAATTTTTACATATATAAAAGATTTCACTAAATACATATTTAATCAAATCCAAAAAATTATATTCTTACAACTGCTAATTAAAATAAATTACAAAAACCTTGTGAAAGTTGTTCTATTGATAATTGATTCAGATGCCCCATCAGAATGCTTTGCAAACTTGTCCAGTCGAAAATAACACTTTGTTAAAGTAAAGCAAATATTGCCTCTGCAAATACATAATCAACACCCACAACCCAACTACAACATAACCAAAAAGCATACAACCAAAAGCATGGAAAAAAGTAGACCACAACACCCATTGTTATTCATGTTTCACTGGATAACCCCATTTTAGTTCTCAACAAGCATAAAAGAAGTTATGTCATAAAAAAGTAATCTTTAATAAAGAAATATATGGAATACGAGCAATTCAGAAGCAAACCATATGCTTCAGATAAAAAAAAAAATGTGACATCGTCTAGTCCACCATTTTTCCAGTAAGCTAATAATATCTATAGGAATACATGATCAACAACCTCCAACCAAAAAACATGTAACAAACTCAAAACAACCAGCGACTGACAATGAAACAGATATAAATATTGCAATACTTTTATATAAAAAATTATACACATACCGTACTTTCAAATACTAAAAAAGTCTGATACAGAATACGCAATAAAATATGTTCAAATTACCGCAATTGAAAGTGCGTAAGTGTTGTTGGTACTGCTGAAAATATTCTTAATACTGGATTTTGATGATATTCATCCTTGTGTCGCCATAATCTGCACCATTCAACCTGCTAAACATGACATTAGCACCCAGCCCACCAAAAAAAAAAAAAATGATGCCTTTTCAGATATTTATAAAACCAGAAATCAACCGAATATTGGATTCATTTCTCTAGTATGTCTAGATATTTCTACATACAACTGAGAATCAGCTACTGAGATATTCAAAATACTGGACATATTATTTATGTTTCACTTGGCTATTTACCATGATCCTAGATAGTATTAGGCACTTTTCAACTTCATGAGATGTTATTTAGTCGTCAAAAAAATTGCATGGGCATATTTGAAATAAATCATCACAAATACTATTTAATGCACTTGCTTAGTTATCGATCATTTTTAACCATTCAGTTCCATATTCTGTGCACTGTGACACTACTTGAATCAATAAAAGTTTTAGTATATTTTTAAAAACGCCGGAATTTACCAAAGTCCAAATTAGCGTGCATATTCCACTTCATTATCTGGAGTAAACAATTTTCCATCGTCCTTGGTTTGTGGTTATCTAGATTTTCATAAACGAATCCGAAACCACTTGAATCTGTCGATTACAGTATCGAAATACCCCCGTTCCACAATTGAGAATCCAGGTAGCAACAGTATTTTTTAATGCGCAAACTTTCATGTTGATTTGTTTTCTTTAAACTTCACTACAAGTACAACTACAGGCATCATCTGTGTATTGCACAACTTTATCAGATTAAAATTTATCCAGCTATCCAGTTTTCATACCCTGCGAACCATGGCACAACTTGCATTGAAGTTAATGGACATTCTGAAAAATCAACTTTGTGTTGGACTAACTTCTATAAAAATTATTGAATTTACCAAATTCCTCGGCGAGCAAGGTGTATTTCTTTACCATAGAGCGAAAGATTTCTATCATCCTTGTTCAATATAAACAGCAATCTTCATGGACAAATCCGGTTAAATCACTCAACCTGCTAATTACAATATCACAATCCCACGCTCCTCAATGATGAGGAATCCGAGTAGCGACCAAGTTTCCCCCTGTTAACATAACATAAACACCCCCACCCAATTAAAGAAAAATTACTTTAAATGAGAAATGTAAGACACAATCATAAGAAAAAATAGCGGTATCATCAAATCCAACATGCAATAACGTTGCAAATACTAGATAATAATATCAATAAAATTTGTGTTTTTTTCAACCTAATTACCAGCATTAACTCCCTTCTTTATTACTTTTACCACATCAACTTGTAAATTTTGAATTGCGATTGAAACTAAGGATTAAATCACTGCTCTACGATTTGTTCCTCCTACATGAAAAATACGAGTCAAAGGTGATGCAATCAAACTTTACCACAATCACAGTCTCTCATCAGTAAATTGAATGATTTTGTCACATGATCACATTTTAGTATTGCTTGTAGTTGTCATTAACAGTTCATGTTAATATTCGCTTCTGATTTTCATTGTTTCCCTGCCAATATAATATTAGTCCCCAAGCCCAACAAAAAAATAAAATAGCGACAGTAGAGAAAATGTTTAAATAAATGTAGGTAGTAAAAGCATTTCCCACATGACATATTTCAGAAACTTTCATGTCTATAAGATTCCCCTAAATACAGATTTAATAAAATCCTGAAATTATATTAGTATAACTCCCAAATAAAATAAATACCAAAAACTTCCTGGAAGTTATTCTATTGACAAATGATATCTCATCAGCATGTTTTTTGCAAACTTGTCCAGCCTGACAAACCTTTAATGCAGAGCTTATGTCGTCTCTGTAAATATATAATCAACACCACACAACCAACTACAACATCAACAAAGCATAAACCCAAAAGCATACAAAAAGTATTGTCCTTTATTTTTTTCCCCTGTCAACCTTATATTAGTTCCTCTGCAACATAAAAAAATTGTGGCAATAAACTATATGAACCTTTAGTAGAGAAATCTATCCAAACTTCGTCAGAACAAATGGATTTCTAGTTTGTCTAGTTGACCATCATTCTTTGTCAAGCAAAGCTAAGGTCATCTCTGTAAACACATAATAAACAACCCCCAACCGAATAATAATAGGCAAAGCATACAACAAATGAACAATTACCAAGCAGTTGACAGTAAAGCAGATATAAATATTGCAATTCTTCTACATTAAAATTGTACATGATCGATAATTTTCTCATATAATTTAAAAAAGTTCCGAAATCTTATTTCCAAACACAACTTGCCATTAAAAAAGTCGTATTAGACTCAAATACTGAAAAAAAATCTGTTGATGCAAATTATCTAATTATTATTGTAAGATTACCCCAATTACAGATTTTTAAATGATTCCTCACCATTGGAATATTCAAACCCTGGTGGATATTCGTGTAAACTGAGTGGCGCTTCTCAAAAATTTTCTACTTTACCACAATGTCGCATGAGTACATTCTAGTTTCTATGAAATACTGGATAATTTCTTTTTCATGTTCCACTGGACCCGATTATTTACCAATTTTTCTCAATAGTATTGGGCACTATCCATCTTTATGAAATGTTATGTCATCAAAAAGTTGAATGAAGGACAATACTTCATCGATCAATTGTTTTCAGCAATATAGTTTGCATACTGTCGGAACCGTGGCACTAGGTATTGAACATGATGAAAATTCTGAAAGATCAACTTTTTGCACTAGCTCCTATAAAAATTGATGGAAATTACCAAATTCCGAATCAACGAACAAGATTCATCGCATTACCATGGAGCGCGAATTTTCTATCGTCCTTGTTTCATATTGATGTACATCATCGTTACCGAATATGGTTGTTGACTCCTTGCCAATTACAATACGAGTGGACCCAATCCCTAATGATGAAGAATCAAAATAGCACTATATGTAAAAATACGCATTCAAGCTTTCTTGTGGATTGGTTTTCATCATCATTGATAGCCGGACTTATGTTGATTTGTTTTTTGCTCTTTCGCGACATTGATATGTTCACCTGCAAGTAACCAACCCGAAAATCACGAAAGTGCAGAAGTTTAATGAAAATTATGTATCATAAAAGCTCACAATTGTAATTGAAAAAAGATACATAATAACTTTTACCACAATTACAGGCGTTAATCAGCGTATTGCATAATTTTATTAGATGAATTTCATATTCCTTTCCAGCTACAGTGAATCGATGCACATAGGCCACAACATAGCAATTCCGATCACCAAAGTTCCACCTGTCAATACGGCATTAAGACCCCGCACAAATATGAAAAAATCTACCAGAACTAAAATTTCGTCAGTTTTAGACAATTCCACAAGTATACAGTCAAATGGATTATTTCTTCGATTGAGCATTATTAACTACAGAGGTATTCAATTAATTAAGAATCGCAGCAAGGAGACATATAATATTGTTTATGCATTCCAAAAGACTAGATATTTTATTTTGCTTGTTCCACTTTTCATCTTTAGGATATGATATTTTGTCACCAAAAATTTGCGTGGACATATTTTAAAAAACCATCATGAATTTAGTTCGCAGCGCTGATCCACCAATCCTTTTTAAGTTTCCATATCCTACAAACCCCGCCACTACTTGAACTGAAGTTAGTGAGGATTCTGAAAAATTAACTTGAGTTGTACTAGCCTATATGGAATTGAATTTACCAAAATCCAAATTACTGTGCATGATTGACTTCAACATCTGGAGCAAAAATTTTTCTATCATCGAGTTTTATAATTATGTAGACTAATCCGGTTTAAACAATGAATCTGTTGTCAATCACAATATCGAAAGTCCGCTCCGCAATTAAGAATCCAAGTAGCAACAATATTTGAAGTGCGACATTTCTGGTTGATTGTTTTCCCATAGTAACTTGACTACAATTACGGGCGTTCATCAGCATATTGGGTAGCTTTATCCGATGAAATTTTTTAGTTTGATTCTCGTTGCCTATATGCCAATACATAGCGATTCCGATCCGGATTGTTTCACCTGCTAATACAACATTAACACACCCACCCAAGCAAAAAAAAATATTAAATCATAGATAAATTGAACAGACATATTTAACATCACAAATTCTGCTTACAATACTTGATTGATCAATTTCAACTATGCAGCTTCAATACTGTGAGAACCAAGGCACTACCTTGTATTCAAGTTTGCAACACAATCTCCTACAAAAATGATCAATTTACCAAAATTTGAATCAGCGAGCAAAGTTCATTCCATTACCTATGGGTAAAAAGTTTCAATCATTCTTGTTTCATATTCACATGGATCTTCATGGATGAATCTGCTTAAACCACTCAACCTGCCAATTAGAATATCAAAACCCCTGCTCCCCAATGATGAAAGATCCGAGTATGCAAAAATTGAGCGATATGGAGCGATTATTTCGTGAAAACTTCTAGCTAGATTTGTTAAGATCGGAGACTTTAAATATTTTTATACTAAAATATACAAGAACTAATGTTCGGGCAGTTTTAGACAATACCACAAAGTGTACAGTATATTGGATTATTTCTTTAATCGAGCATTATTAAATTACCTACAGGGTCACCCCTTACCAAAAATCGCCGCAAAAAGAGATAAGTTTGTTTATGTAATCAAAAAGAATTGATAATTTTGTTTTGCTTGTTCCACTTTCCATCTTAAGGATATGAAAAATTTGCACGAACACATTTAAGTTATTTATCATGAACTTTATTTGCAACGCTGATCGATCGCTCCTTTTCAAATCTTACAAACGACGCAACTACTTCAATCGAAGTTATTGGAGATTCTGAAAAATCAACTTTGTGTTGTACTAGCTTATATGGAAAGATTGAATTTACCAAAATCCAAATTATTGTGCAATTTCGACTTCAAGATCTGGAGTAAAATTTTTTCTATCATTCTTGTTTTATATTCATGTAGACGAATCCGATTAACCCAGTGTATCTGTTGTCAATCACAATATCGAAAGTCTTCGCTTCACAATTATGAATCCAAGTAGCAACAATATTTTGAAAGTGCGACATTTCATGTTGATTGTTTTCCCATAGTAACTTTACTACAATTACAGGCGTTCATCAGCATATTGCGCAGCTTTATCAGATGAAAATTTTAGAGTCTGATTCTTGTTTCTGCAAATCGTTGCATATATGCAAATACGTAGCGATTCCGATCCCGTTTGTTTCACCTGCTAATACAACATTAACACATCCACACGAGTAAAAAAATATTAGGTCATCGATAAATTGAACGGACTTAACATCACAAATTCTGCTTACAAAACTTCATTAAACAAAACCTTTCTGTCATCAAGGCTTCACAACTTGCAAATGTGCACCATACTAAGTGGTGAGTAGTAGATCTCTAATCAACCATGGGAACTTTCAGGCCAATTAACTGCTGCTCTGGTAAACTACTTGCGGTCTATCAGGTGTTCATTAGTGAATCGACGGATTATGTTTCCTGTTTAGTCTTCAACTGAAGAAGACCGATTTACACACAATTCGGTTTGATTTTGATCCTTTTTTTACCTGCTAACATAATATTAGTACCCCCACCATGCATAAAAGATGCTAATAACCACAAAAAATGCTTAAACAAAAAATGAACATGTTTCTTTCAGAATTCGCATATTGATAAAAACTCTAATGCATCACAATTTACTACAATTACCTTAATAATCTTTGCAATTTTTTCCATTCCCAAGCTGCTATGGATTCACTTTACATTCATGATTGTTTCAATAATGCCATCTTTATTTCAATCTATGTTATGCACATGATACGTTACGGACATATATTAGGCGGATAAAACAGAGTCAACAATTTACCTTACTTATCAGTCAAAACACCCGCATCGCTCATTGTTTTTATTTCATTCAAGCTAACCCGTGGATAATGCATCTGATACTTCTAGCTAGAATCTAGATGAAACTGAAAACAACAAAAAATTCATTCCATTCTTCAATGTTTTACTTTGCGCCATTTTCATATAGGGTTTAGTATATGCATTTTCAATGCTGTCTTCATTTCAATCCATGCTAAGCACTCGATACAGTGAAACATAACTGAAACGGGGTAACTGGGAATTAAACAATAACAATTTACCTTTGTTCTTGTTAGGTTGTGCAATTAAAACCAACCTTATGCCAAAAAAAAAAAAAGTCGGAACATTACCACATCAAAAAGGTTCGCTCCATTTCAGAGAAACTTGTATCAACAATCCTTATCTCACTACAACAAACTTCTTTCTGCAATAAATATGTGATAACTATACAATATCATTCCATTTTATCAAAAAACTTCTTCCCTTTAGACTTTGATACACTGTATAATCAATTAACACATAGATGTAAAATTAGTGGGGTAAACAAATTTGCCCTTGATGCCCTCCTGTTCATAATAAATCAAAGGGTTAATGAGGTCCAATGTGCAATCAAACACCCTCATTAGCTTTTGTACTTAATGCAAGAGCATAGATATTCACTAGCCATAATTGCCTAATCATCAGATTTTGATTGTGCTGTAATGCAGTTTAATCCTGTGGTTTGCATATTAAACCAAATTATTGTACTTCACGATATACTGCTAATTGATCTGAACATTATTGAATCAATTGCACTCCTACGCACAAGATCTGTGAACCAGAAGACAAAGAGTAATGAACAGGATTCCATTGAATATTCTCACAACACTGAACAAGATTCAAGCAGCAAAAATCACGAGACCAAGACCACAATACACATGGTTGAAGGCAATCACTGATCAAAGAATATAGGAAGATCCTAAGCTGACTTTATAGTGAAGACTACGAATACACAAGCCAAAACCACGACCCAATTATCCGCAACCTGGGATCAAGGCACAAGTTGAAAACAGCACTTCTTGATATGTCGAGATTTCTGAAAAGTGAAACATGCAGGGTGGTCAGATTCAAGTCAAGAACTGTCAAATACAACAAAATTCAAAAAATTAATACCATGATCTTATCTTGTATCGCACCACTCCATCAATACAAAGCTCCCATTGCAAAAATATGCATTACGAAGAAGACGAATACAACTAAGTCCTGAAAATTATATTACAAGCACTCAAAGAAATGTGGATATATATTTTAAAAAATTGTATTGTATTTATTGATATTTTGAATATTTTTGTGAGGCAAATACATTAATCTGCAAGCATGCAAACATAATCTGCACTAATAATTTTTCAACTTGGGCATTCAGGCTTTATAGGCTAGAAGCATATAACTTAGTCTCCCTTGGTACTAGTACTGCTGAGACATGAATAAAGTAAATATCCCGAAACATGAATAATTTTTCACTGTTTCATATTTCTTATCATCTGTTCCTTCTTAGCGAAGATTACAGCTGTGACGTCGGGATATCAACTGAAAGTGGTTCTTCTATTGCAGAAAATATGCAATCCATGACCAATCAAAAAAAGCCATTTCCGATCTTGACAGTAGTTTAAGAATAAGTAATACTACAATAGGACACGTCATTACAGTAATTTACTGTGCTTTTCTTCTCAAATACTCATAAAGGGAAATATAAGTTTTGTGCTTCTTGCAAATTAGTGTCTAAAATAATATTATTGCTAAACTGGCTCTTGAAAAGAATGTGGGGTTTATATAATACTATATAATACTATTAGATTTGTATCTCGTGATATCAACATGATCAAGGCCCATCCACCGGAATTAAAGAAGTTTATGGATAAAAGATTGGATTTAAAGTTTGTGTTCGGCAGTCGTCGGGTGCGGTCGCATTTTTGAACGGCGCAGAAAGATTAGATTGACAACAATCAACAGCACTTAAGGAATATCAACAAGTAAAGGCCGAAATATGAAATTACATGGCAGCATAAAGGCAACATACGGACATCATAACAGAATCGAAAGATGAATACAACAGGGATTGATTCAGATATTTTATTTTGTGACAAAGAGTATGATATACTGCTATTTCTAGAAATTCGGCTTGAATACTGAGTATTCAACTATATATGTGTAAATAGTTTGCAGTGTAACTTACAGTGTAACATTTTTAAACATTCATTTAGTGGCATATTTTTGATTTGTTCTCTCTGTGTGTATACCGGTACTGTTTTAACAATGTTGGCCACGTCAATGTATCAATTAGGCTACAGACCTGCTCACGTGTGATTAGTGTTTTTCCTAATAATTGCTTTTATGAGTGTCCGCACACCGAATTTGCCGCCATGGTTTTGCGTTTGTTTGTATATTAAACCACTTATCACCTTTTCCGCGATGCCCAATCTAGCAATCAGTGTAGTTTTTCATGGCTTGGTTTTTCTTAAAGCTTTCATGGCTTCATGAGTATGACTATCATCGCAAATTTATTACATTCCACTCCCCACATTATCTTTGCATGAGGTTGTAGGTATTGGTCATTATCAACGTAATTGTTGAAAAGAGTACAACAGCCCGAAAGTTTATTACTATCGTGTGTTTTGTTTTCTAAGTTTGGCCCAAGCCTCATTTAATTGGGCTTGCGTTTTTGTGTGCGTGCTGGTGGGCAGGCACATGAGATACTTCATGTTTTAAACTTTTTTGTAGGTTTTGCTTGCCCTCCAGAATTCTCCATTTTAAATTTAGGTTTGTTATGGAGTTTTCGAAATAAACTATCTATCTATCTATCTATCTATCTATATATTGAACCAGGTAATGAACAGCATATTTTTTTTTTTATGTGTTTTGAATATTGACATTTTCTTTTTTCTGCTTTTCTCATTGGATCCACAGAGAAGGATTAATTACAGAATTAACCCATCCTCGTGGGACAAAACATGGTTGTCCGGTTGCGTTACATAGTTGTGAGATGAGGGAGAACTGGCAAACATATTTCTTACACGCAACAGGATGGATAGCTTTTTTTTAAAACTCCATAACCCACCCAAAATAAAAACCAAAATAAAGTCCAAAATTCTGCAGAGCGAGCAAAATTTCAAAAAGTTTAAAACATGAGTACCTGTATATCATGTGCCCACTCAGCAGCAAACACTCACAAAAGATACAGTCAACAGAGATGTTAACGCCCCACTTTCATAGATAACTGCTTAACTATCAGACTATTACAATAAAACAAATACATAAATAGCAATCACAATACACAATAAGCATTGCTGGAGAAAAAATGTATGCCTGACTTTTTTAGTATTGCTGTATTGTGATTAGTGAAAATACCACAAATGGTTTCGACCTCGTTTTCCAGCATTTTAATTGATGAGAACAGACCGAATTTGTCACAAAAAACTGTGCCAGTGCATAAATCCAAGAAAAACATGGTTGCGAAAAGCGTATAGAAAATAATAATGTTAATTACTTGATCTTTTTACTTGTACTTTGAGTGAGTTAAGTTTAAAATCAAAGAGCAGGAATTAAGTTAGGAATTAGAGTTCAAGATAGTCACAAAATTCTATAGGCTAGACTATTCATTTAAATTGAATAAAAAAAACTCACCCGAACCGCTTTCACATCTCTTTAAAGTCTTCGAAACCTTCAACTATCACATAAACGAATGCGCGAACACCCACGCTCAACAAAACGGCAAGTGACTGACGACGCTGGTTGTAAACAAGATTTTATTGGCTGTGTTGTCAATAACATCACGTGATAAAGTAACACCAAAATATTCATCCGCGAGCAAAAATGGGTATTTTGACGTTTAGTATTCCACTTAAATACAATACAAATATTTTAAAATAACTAATACTTTAATATACACGGTTAATATAGTATTTCATATACTGTGCCAATATGTTATTACTGTTTCATAACATATTGTACTATTTACATGGAAGAATACTTGTGAAAATTGGTGCAAATACTGTTACGTCATAGAGAAAAAATACCAACGGGTTGAAATGAGATCAGCTGTGTTGCCCCGAGGTGATGAAATTAGACTACTGACGTTCGATCTGCGTTTGTGATCGCACGTTCGACGTCGACTGAGGAGAATTCCTTTTCAGTGACGTTCGCATATTGATTTAGACTCCAGAAGCCTAGTATGTTGAAAGATATGTTAAATACGTAGTTGCAAAATATACATTGAAATCCATTCACTTATAAAAAGTGGCTTAAACTACCAATTTAACTTAACGTTTTGTTGTAGGTTTGGTCATACTGCGGCTTGTGAATTTTTTACTTTCTATATTATAAATAGCAGCTAAATTTTTGTGGAATATATTTTTCACTTCATGCACTCGAAACAATTGTGCGTTTAGCTATTTTTTTTAGCCATGATTATGCAGAGGGATAAACAAAGAAATTCAGTATCCGTATTCCATCGCTGAAATAGAGGCAGACGTATCAGAGAATTACGTTTTATTTTCATTCGTTATGTCAAAATGAGTAACTAATTTGCCATGGTGTTATTTTCTAGTCGTAACCGGATAAAAATTTAATTAGTATGACACACTCACGTGAAGTTATAATGGCGAACTATGATAAAGAAATGCGCCTATGATTTGATAACATACATAACTTGCGAATTGATTATATGCATTATCCTGACAGCCAACATTCGAAAAACGCTGGTAATTTACAGAATAAACGATGTCAAATCCCAAAACAGAAAATTTGTTTTAATAAAATCATTTCATGTTTGAAGTACATATATATTATCTCTGCACATCCTACAAAAAAAAAATTCTCCAAATATTCATTACAAAAAATAAAATACCATCCTTACACAAAAAGCATCTAATATGAATTCGACTCAAAAGTTAGATTTCACGAGTGTCCACTTGTGAATAAAAAATATTGGAGCTATGCTACAAAATGCGTATTTGGCGGTTATTAGGTCTCAGTGGCGTAACAGTTATCTTATAAGAAAGACGATAATAATTCATTATCGCGGAACGATTGCAACAATGCGTATGACACATGTGTGGCGTGGGCAAAAAAAAAGTTCATTACCCTATTAGGCTGTGATAGACTGAGCTAAAATTTGCAACCAGTACTTTCAAATAACAGGTTCTTGCATAATTTCAATCATGCTGATGGTTTAAAACATGTAGGCCAGTTTCTCACGAAACTACTCTTAAAATAGACATCAAAAATTTTGCAATAATGAAGTGGAAAGAGAATTTTTCTGAGATCAGAGGTCGGGAAACAGCCATTCTCCATTATATTATTTTCTTTGTATTTAATTGAAATTTCCTAAGCACTGGATTTTTTCAACACGGATATTATCATTGTGAGAGCGTTGACCGATAGGGTTTTGTTTTTTATCAATTCTAAAGAAAACATCTTGTTTCAAAACAAGGGCTTGTTTTTTCGGGTTTATTTAAAAATGCCCCCCTGGCCGTAAAAAATAGATTTTGATATAATGATTCATAGTAGGTTTTGCTGTGATAGTTCTGGAGGAAAAGAATCAAGCGCACCTTCCCATTGAACTGTTTTAATGTCATTCAATAGATGAACGCTTGATATACCGCGTTGTTATTTGCTTTCATTTCTTTAGTGGACCGAGGGTCATCAGAAAAATTGCAAGGGGGCCGTTACGCATAATTTTTCAAAAAGTTTGAGAACCACTGATATAGCTCAAGAGCCCAATACAATCCAAAAGCATTTGGATCAAGGGCAGCCTCCGACAAAACAAGTGCGTTACGATAATGAGAAATATACTCAGATTGACGGCAACCTACAAATTTGGACGATGAGCCGTCCTAGCCTAGGCTATGCTTATTGTAAGACCGCGAATATTGACCGTGACCAGCGTGAATATTTGATAATGAGCCTATTCATCTTATCTTACGAGTATTACTCAATCTCGCAACGCGCGTTTCTCACCGTTAGAGCAGTATAGCTATCGGCAAATCCTCGCGGGTTCGTCTGATGTGGACGAGTTCAACAAACATTGAGGTGTATATGATAGGCCTCTATGTTCTCAAAGTGCTCCAGGGCTCCGTGAGAAAAACTTAGGGGTTCGGACAACGGTGAGGCTGCCAAAGATGATGCGGCCCATCGGAAGCACTCAAAAGTATGAAGAGTTATGTCGCCCCATTGCTCTTGCCACTTGCAAGATGGTGGAGTTCTGAGCATTTGTAGTTGGTTCCCCTGGCAGTTTTGCCGTTGGGAACCAGACTGCTCTTCGTGCATTTGGGTGTGACCGGGGGTGCCGCTACAGCGGTCTCCCGTAACTGTGTCAGGAACTCCATCCGGGGTTCCCATCGCGTCTGGATGGCCTGATGTGGACTTCCTCACAGTGTCGCCTGACACAGCCTCTTTTGTGACACTGAATTTTTCTGTGTCTTATTTTCTTCTTCTTCCTTCTTGGTTATGCTTGCGAGCTTGCATGTGTGTTTGGTAATTAAATTGGTCATACTCGCCCGATCGATTCCCACTAGTGGTTTCCCTGGGTCGTTTGATCTCTTTGCTCGTTAAATTTAGTCCACTAATCCCGTGGCTCAAAATTAGTTTGTTTGTATTTTATTCCTTTCTCCACCACTTACCTGCACAAACTCACGCTTGGCGATGGCCTTGGACCCACCTGGATGCCATATATACTAGTGTATACGGCTTGCCTTAATTATCCTAATTTTAATTTGCAGGTATTAAAACACTTTTCCACGGGGATTTATTAGTTTGGTCATTTTAATCTGATACTCTATCAAAATTTTCCACTTTTATTGTTTCAGAATTTCACCCAGGTTGATAGGAAAAGGCGAACGGTAATTATAATTTAGTCTTCATGTTTAGAACCTATCGCCGAGTTTGCCAGCCCTTCGCAACAATTTAACATTGTTATTTTTTGCATATGATTTTCTCTGTGAGTTGTCCGTATCTGCCGTTGACGCGTCTTTTATTTATATTTATTTATCTTGAAATGTAACATCCGCCGGACAACGTTCCACCGAATATTTATCTATTCATTTCTGGCTGGCTCGGTTATGAGCAATATATACTGTTTCCTCATATTGACGTGTTATACTTTTACATGTTCAATTCAATTTTTTATTCAGGTTAAAATCTTATTTGTATTTATTTTATAAATACCGTTTGCCCCCCTGCGCGGGGGAGGCCAGGGTTACTGGCGAATGTACCATTGATAATTCAAATAAAAGTAGGCCTACATAAAACAATAAAACGCAGTAGCAAATATTTTAATATTCTATTTGTTTTTGCTGACATTGCGAAACCCGACAAAATCGAAGGATGAAAAAAATGACGCTTTGAATTGTATAAAGTAATCTACCCCCACACCCGGAATTGAGTAATCTACTCGAATTCTAGGTCAGGGCTACTCAACTAGGTACGCAAACAAAACTTTAAAATTATTTGGGTCCGGTCTTTCCAGAAATGATATTTCGGCATCCTTAAACGAGCACTTTCTCGACCGACTGATGATTAGTAGCAAATTAAAATTGTTTATTATGGTGTTATAGTTCTTTTCGTATATATTCAAAACTATGAAAGTCATTTTATAATAGGAAATTCAAAAAGTGGGGCTAATGATCCAAAATAAATAATTAGGTGCGGTCCAAATCCAATACTCGAAAGGTCCGGATTTGGACCGCGGTCCGCCAGTTGAGTAGCCCTGTTCTAGTTAATTAATCGCTCACGCGTACGTATTCTTGTCATGTGCTTATTCTGTAGCGAAAACCCTTGATAGTCGGAATCTGGTCCATTCGAAGGGTTTCATAAACCTTTGGCACTCTTGCCAGATTTTGCAGTGACATTTTTATTTTATCTGTCGACCGGCAGCAGATGAATTTTCTTTGAAAACTGTTTCAGGAGACCTTCTTTGAACCGTTGGAATGACACCACCCAATGAGGATATAAATTATCTCATTGCTCCATCGAACCCCAGGTGCTCGATCAAACGCACATTAGGAAACACTGATGTGACAGACATCAATTAAATCGATGACCGGAAGTCTTCGTCTATGCTCTATGGCATAGGTTCTCAAAGTGCTCCGTACGGAGCCCCAGGGCTCCGCGAGAGGAACCCAGGGGCTCCGCGAGCTATTCGATTACTTTTCAAAATACTGACTAATTTTGTAACTGTTTAAAGAAGCAATAACAGCTTTGATAAAATCTGACAACAATATGGCCTCGAAATATGGCAAAGAGGCTGAATTAAAAAATGACATTATTTATAAGCAGGAGCGCAGCCAGGATTCTTAAGAGGGAGGTGGTTCAAAATTGGAATCGGAAATTACCGCGCAACATTCTTCGCGATTAAAAAAAACGTATAACAAGATTTCTGTTGTGTGAAATATTCAATCCATGACCAATGCGAGCATTTAACGTGTCTCGTCGTTAAAATGTAATTGTGCTCATCGTTACTCACGTTTAATTCAAGATTACTATTAGGATTACTAAAATGGAAGAATATTATTCTGAAATAACATAAAATATGTGATAAACTGCCAACTATCAATAAATTGGAGTCGTATTTTTGCGATATTGGAATTCGTCAAACTTGATTTGTTCTTTCGCACTTGAAATTATTTTTAAGCAAGATATCGCCCTTTAAAAAAACACAATGTCTGGGCAAAATACGAACAATTGAAATTTATTTTATTGCATTCAGCTCCGTCGGTAGTTTCAGAATGAAAAAAGGTACATCGCGGATCGCGCGCACAATTGATTGCGTGCGGCTCCGTCGGTAGTTTCAAAAAGGGAAAAAAAGGTAGGCCTACATCGCGCGCACAATTGACTTGTGTTTCGATTTCGCAGTGAAAACCTAACATAACACCAAATTCTGTGATTTGCAATGTCTATAAAAGCGTTTTCAATCCTAGGTGAGTCTGCTGAAACCAAACGTGTGATCTTCCATTTTAAGTTTTAGTTTTAATATTTCAGAATGCCGCTTTTTAATCAAGAAATTTGAGTTGCAGATTTATCTCTTTATTAATTATTATTTTTAGCATTTCGTCGCCGATGACTATAATATGGTAACATGTTTTTCACATTGAACTCATAATTCCCCACGAGAACACAAAAGCCATTAACGTCGTCATTGTGTAACAATGCATGTATATGCAGAGGGAAATTTGAATCAGGGAGAATAAACACCGGCGTGAAGATGTTTAAAGGTTCAAAAACACGCCATGCTGAGGAAAAATCGGCGATTGTAACAAAATGCAATCGCGCACATTATTAGCGGCCTTTTAAGTCTTCCAAACATGTCAAAAGGGAAAAGATTCGACCATGTTTGTCAAGTGTCAAATTTACAGCTTTAGTATATATAATTTATGTTTGAAATTTAGATTTTTTTATGACTTTTATTAACCCTTTCAAAAAAGGTTCAGCATTTAAATTGAGTAAAGTACTTTTAACTTGCTCAGGAATATTAATCCGAAAGTAACAATTTTAACATTTATTTTGGGGCTCCGTGAATAATAGTTAACCTTTTCAAGGGCCCCGCAACACCAAAAGTTTGAGAACCCCTGCTCTATGGGATAAAATATATTGCACGACTAAAGCTTTGTCGTCTCTGTTGCAGGGATATAAGGTAATATCACAGAGACCCTTCCTTCATGATAGTATAAATTGCTTTGTTTTTCGTCAGAGGTCAGGTTGATACAAGCTTCAGAGGCACGTGGGTCACGTGTCAGCAGCATGCGCTCATTGCCTTGCTATGAAGTACATAGTTCAGTAGTTAGGGTAAGGATTTACATATTTATCCCGGGGGAGAGGAAAGCCATAGTTCTTATGTCTGTCTGTATGTCACTACATTCTGACATATACCAAATTCTGAGAATTGAAACAAAGACTTACCGTACCGTACTTTAGAAAGAATAGGAATGATGGCAAATATGTCAATATATTAATAACATATACCTGTATCTTTGATGTTTCTGTATATAATGAGTGTGCATGAATATTATACATGTAGATCATGTGAAACAGAAAATAGATATGGAATGGTTGGAATATAATATTAGTCAACAATTAAGTGTAATCATCGGCATACAAGCAAAAAATAATATTACCCATGGTGTAAAACCAAGTTATTTTTACAATGCTCTATTAGAATTTATAAGAATGCACAATATAACGGTGAAAGAAATTGCAGAAGGAGATCATAGAACCATATATAAAAGAATTGTCAATAATATGAATTCAGAATTGGTTAATTTTTTGTATCCTGTTGATGTAAACAATTGTTGCAAAAATATTCATAGAGGTATCTTGGCAAATTATGTAAAAACGTTCAATTTCAAGATTATGTGGAAAATTCTACCTTTAAAAACTAAACCCAAAATAAAGTTTATTGCGGGTAATGATATTTGTGTTCTATGTAATAAAGAACCTGAATATAATGAACACTTGTTTTGGAAATGTTTATTCATACAGGACATATATGATTATATTTATGATATTATCATTAAGTTTGTAACTGTCAATTTTTAAAAACGTTTCGGACATGCATAATGTTGGATCTGGGTGGACAGGAGTATCAAAATGCTACTTCTTCTCAAATAGATGCTTTGATATTGCTCCTGTCTACTGTTAGATTTAAAGTATGGATGGAACGAAATGATGTTATATTTCAAGGAGTTACTCCAGATGTAACAAGGGTGAAAGAAAAAATTAAAAGGGGGTTAAAACACAGACTTAATTTAGAAAGGCATAGAAATGATAACAAATATGTTAATATATTAAATATATTATGCCAATGTTTTTGATAGATGTAAGAAAGATTGTTTTAAATTAATCTAATACCAATAGTGTGAATTATTCATTTGCTAATTGTCATTTTTGTTTTTATGTAACTATTGTTAATAACCTAAATATTTGATTATATTAATGATATGTATTTGAAAAAATTGGATGATACTAATGCTGAATGGAACATACAATAATAATGATGGGGATCATATTGGATGATGACGTGTAATGTGATGAACCTTATTGTATATATGTATTGTATGTATGTATATATCAACACATATTAAAAAAAAAAAAGAAAAAAAAAAAAATATATATATATTAATAACAATGTTTTAATATGAATACCTTTGCCCAAGGATATCTGGATATGATGGATGAAAGATAAGTTCTTTCATTCTTGGTAAATAATACAGTAATAACTGAATGCTGTAATGTCTTATTACTGTATTATACAGTCATAATTTATAAATGCTGAAATAACAGCTGAACAGTGTGAAATATACATTTACTGATTGTTATTTTTGTTTATTAATGTACCGTATCTTTTATATATTTATGATCTCAATCATCATTCCTGCATTCAGTCATTGCTAACAAAATGATACCGGTAATGCTGTAATGTAATGTCTGAATGTGCATTTTGATGGATTGAATATACCTAAATTCATGGAATAAGATAAGTTTATTTCGACTCCATAATTAGCATTTTGATGGATTGAATATAAATTCATGAAATAAGATAAGTTTATTTCGACTCCATAATTAGCATAAAAGACTATTGAATGATTGATAAAAACAAATAAATAAAAACTGATTATGAAATCAGAAGAGCAAATAAAACCTTGGATAAAGTTCAAAACACTGAAACATACTGATATAAGATGGAAGGTTTTGCCAAAAAGAAGTGAAACGTGTTCACTGACCTAGTGTGATTGAGTAACGTCAAACAGAAATGCGATGTGTTTTTTGAGAAAAAAGTCTATCTGTTGATCTGGCATGGAATGAAATTCTTGACAGACAAACAGACATGTTTAATTAGGACGGTCACCTCATCAAGTTGTTTTAGCACTTGTAATCAAACCCACTAAATTTTAAACTAAGCAGGTTCCGGTATGTCTGTATGTCCCATCCCAAATACCTGAATAGGGAGGGTATAGCGTTGTATGTATTCGTCTCGTAAAAGCAAAAACACAGGAGTTTTTAAATATCAACATTGAAGACGGGATGTATACACAAGACCATACTGGCCTAAAACACATGAACGTGCGGCATACACCCCTTATGATAAGCATAAAATGCAATAAATCGAATAAGTTATTTATAAGTACTTGCAGTGCCGGTGTGTACTTTGTTAGACCCATAATAAATATAGTTTGCAGTCAATTGCAAGGCTGTAGGAGTGTAGGCGCATGCATGCACTAAGTCTGAATGACAACGTACCTGTATTGAGATTTGAATGACCATACCACTGTACCCTGACCACACCTAACCTGTACTTACGGCTGTACTGTCCATATATTGTGGAATTTACTGATTGTTGAAATGGCCTGTTTCTTTGCTGAGCCTTTGTAATTTGAGTGGATATGTATGGTGGCCCATCGTTGTCACGCGTAAAATTGAAAATAAAAATAAAAAACCGAAAATAAAAAAATAGTTGTGAAAAAACATAAAAAAAATTAAAAAAAAAATTGAAATTAAAAAAAAAAATTAAAAATAAAAACGAAAAAAAAACAAAAAAAAAAAGTGAAAAAAAATTAAAAAAAAAAAAAAAAAAATTTAATAAAAATAAAATAAAAAGGTTGACAACGATGGTCCGCCTCGTGGCCCATCGTTGTCACGCGTTTTTATTTTTAGAAAATTTGCTTCTGCTTGGGACCAACGTTGTCAGGCATAATCCTACGCGCACAAATGTGTTCCCTGGGTTTCCAACTCACTACTGATTTTCTTGAGCAATATTCAATATGAGAATGTTCTATAAATTCTAAATGCTACAACTACAAGTTCAACAAGAAGTAATATATTTATAATAATGATAAGAGAATATAGAATTGAATACGAAAATTCGGAAAATTTGTTTTTACGTGTAGAAGGTAATTTAATTGGAGAATGCTGCTTCACTACTCAGTTGTCTGGACACTCGCGATGCCGGTACCGTACCGTCTTACCAAATACCGATAGTCGGTTATAGTCGCTTTGCGTCTGACCGTCCCGGTAGCCATGCAATCACTCATGAAAGAATGGAAGATACGGATAGTCTCGTAGAATATAAACTACTGAAACACTCTCTGCGCCTGTCTCATACCGTACAGCCGTAACGTACCGATCCAGACAAATGATAAATCGCCCGTGCTCAACCATTTATTTCAATCCATACCTCGATCCTAGTAGAATATAGTGAGTCGAGGTATGGATTGACATAAATAATTGAGCACGGGCGATTCATCATTTGTCTGGATCGGTACGTTACGGCTGTACGTTATGGGGCAGGCGCAGAGAGTGTTTCAGTAGTCTATATTCTACAAGACTATCCGTATCTCCCATTCTTTCATGAGTGATTGCATGGGTACCGGTACGGTCAGACGGTACCGTACCGGCATCGCACGAGTGTCCAGACAACTGAGCAGTTAAGCAGCATTTTCCAATTCAATTACCTTTTACACGTAAAAACAAATTTTCGTATTCAATTCTATATTCTCCTATCATTATTATAAATATATTGCTTGTGGTTGAACTTAGCATGGAGAATTTATAGAACATTTTCGTTTTGAATTTATTGGATATTGCTCATGAAAATCAGTAGTGAGTTAGAAACCCAGGAAACACATTTGTGCGTGTAGGATTAAGCCTGACAACATTGGTCCCAAGCAGCATCAAAATTTCTAAAAATAAAAACGCGTGACAACGATGGGCCATGAGGCGGACCATCGTTGTCAACCTTTTTATTTTCTTTTTATCCAATTTTTTTTTTTTTTCGTATTTTTTGTTTTTATTTTTAATTTTTTTTTTTTATTTAAATTTTCTTTTCTTTTTTTTTCAATTATTTTTATGTTTTTCCACAACAATTTTTTTATTTTCGCTTTTCCATTTTATTTTTTCATTTTTTTTTAAATTTTACGCGTGACAACGTTGGGCCACCATAGATATGCTTTGTGTAAGAAACATACTTACAAACTTTAATGGCCTATATTTTGTAAAAATTTCAGCAAAGCAGTTGTCAAATGATAATACAGTTGTAGGGGTTACAGTTGAAATCTCCTCTGATGCTTATGAAAATATGAAGCTCCTTCTTGATTGATGATTGAAGTATTCCACTAATACCTTGAAAATTTATTATGGGAACTGACATCACACCTACGCAACAAATGTTAGCATCATGTTCTGGTGCTGTGGTCACTTCTCTTTTGGTGACGCCTTTGGATGTGGTGAAAATAAGACTTCAATCCCAAACAGCCGCTAATGTCAACAAATGCTTCCTTTACTGTAATGGATTAATGGATCATCTTTGCGTATGTATGAATGGCAATGGCAAAGAAAAATGGTACCGAAGACCTGGGCAGTTTTCTGGTACATTCGATGCAATGATCAAAATAACTCGATATGAAGGCATCTCTTCTTTGTGGAGTGGATTGTCTCCAACGTTAGTGATGGCTGTTCCAGCGACCGTTTTATATTTCACATCCTATGATCAGCTGAAGTCGAGGTTACAGAGTAGATATGGAAATACTTTATTCATACCTGCCATAGCTGGTGGAGTTGCAAGGACTGGAACTGCTACAATTATTTCACCACTTGAGTTAATCAGAACAAAAATGCAGTCCAGGCCACTCACCTACCAGGAGGTAGCTTCGGTCATCAGGCAGTCGGTGCAGCAGTCAGGATTACGATCATTGTGGACTGGCTGGGTGCCGACTATATTGCGTGATGTACCTTTCTCAATGTTCTATTGGTTTTCATATGAACTAATCAAACAGAAATTGTCTTTTGATAATCTCTTCTTGAAATCTTTCTTATCGGGATTTACTGCAGGTGCTATTGCTACAGTTATCACACACCCTATGGATGTTACAAAAACAAGACGACAAATTGCTCTGGGTGAAAAAGTTTTTGGAGTTTCTAGTTCAACCCCAATGAATACATTTGCTGTTTTGCGAGATGTTGTAAACAATAATGGTTTGAGGGGAATTTTCTCTGGTTTACTACCAAGACTTGCAAAAATAGGTCCTGCTTGTGCGATAATGATAAGTTCGTATGAATTTGGTAAAAGATTTTTTCGAGATTATAATCATATTGGTTCACTTAATAATGATAATAATAGTGACAATGTTGGTGCTTTGAATAAATCTTTTAAAACATGAATCTGTATTTTGATAATGTATGTATTTGAATATTTTTCATAATTCTATTGAATTTTTTTTTATGCTATAGTCATCAATTACTGTGCTAATAATCACATCTCGCTATTTGCCAATTCTACAATCATAAGCTAAGGCTGTAGGTTCTTCAAATTTCAATGTAGCAAAGAATTTTTTTAAATAATAATTAACAGAATGCATTATAAAGTATTATTATTATGTTCTCAATAACTTTACTGCTGCTGCACTGGTAACAAGTTGAAAAAAGTTCTAGATAAACATTTGGAATATTCATTAATTTATCATGATTATCTTGTTTTCTCTTAATGCCGTATTTTTGAGAAAGTGCCTTTTCGTCTTCACCCAGGTTTCAATTCGCCTATTTCTGTCATGACTGTGTTGCGATTTTATTATAATTTTAGCATAGCAATTGTATTGCAACATGTCATGATTTAGTATAGTATCAAAAACTAATATTATGGCTCATATGATGCCACCGGGACCAAACATGGTACCGGAACATCTTCCAAATCCTGATTTGGTGAAGAAAGTCGTTCAACAACTGAAGATAAATGGACTGTTTGATGAAATGAGAAGGGACTGTTTAGCTGATATTGATACAAAGGTTTGACCCTTCGTTTGGTATATTGGTATACGTATACACATTTTTGAATTTTTTTTAATATTACTATATCAGAAGAAATCGCAGGTCCCCGCTGAATATTTTTCATTCCTGCAATTGCATTAAAAATATATAACCCAGTGCCTTTCACTACGAGCAAATTTATCTAACCATCGTCTGTTATGGTAGAACTGGAATATTGTATAAACAGTCTTTTTTACCCTGTTTGAGGTTTTGTGCATGCAATTTAATTTCACGATGTATAAGCTACAATGTTAATATACTTAGGTGCAATGTATTTTATCCTTTTCTTTGTGAAATCAATGTTTTTGACAAAATTTTTAATATTACAGCCAGCTTTTCAAAATTTGAAGCAACGTGTCGAAGGACATGTCACTGGAATATTGGATGGACAACGTTGGAGTCCGACTTTAAACAAAAATCAACTGCGAAGCAAAATTCGTGAATCTGTTATGCAGTAAGTTGTGCTTGTGTGGGTGTATGCTTTACCTGCAGATTTTGTGTCATTTCTCATTTTCGCCAAATTATTAATCCTGATAAAAGGTATTTCTTATTGTAATTTTTGCAACCTCGTTTATAGAGCATGAGGAATAATAGAATTTCCCAACTCCTCAATTGATGACAGTTGATTCAGCTACACATTCATACGCCTTTCACCAAAACAATCTTGTTTATTGAAGGTTATATAATAGCTCATTTTATATCGCTCTTACCTAGTTTAAAAATAAGAAATTGAGGTACACATTTAGTGTATCATTGTTTCTTGCATGATATTGATATGGCAAATGTGTTTACTGTTTAGCAAGTTCATGAATTTCAAGTTTTGTCATATTATGTTCACAGATCCGGAATTTTAAATGAAGGAGTTGAAAGAATCTTATTCCAAGTTTTCAATGCCAAAGTTCATTCTCTTTTTCTTCCAAAGATCGAAGAATTTATAAAAGAAAATGGAGATGAGTTGAGAAAAGTTCGTTTACATTATTACTACTTGGTAGAAGTGTTACTGTTAAAAGGAAACTACCTGCTCGTTTATCTGATGATGGTAGACTTGTAATATTGTTCAATTATACTTCAGGAGTTTTTGCCACCTCCGATGGAGATACCTATGATGGGAAATGCACAATTTGTTCCTCCTCCAGCTCCTGTACCACCAGAAATGGTAAGTAAAATAAATTTTTAGAATGAAAATATTAAAAGATTTATGCAACTATATAACTGTGTTTTTAAAGTAAATTCATTTGAAATGATTGACGATGACGATGATTCATGAAAATGAAAAATAAAAATGGTGATCATGCATATCTGAAAAACAACACAACTTTCATCCAGTTATTTATGAATTCCACTAAGTTTCTCAAAATCTAAATCAAAGCTTACACATCCTATTCGATAAATGTAAAAACTTTGCTCTTTAGTGTCTGCGCAGAATTTTGCAAAAGATCAATACCATAGTTCAGAGTCTCTGTACATCTAACATGGGCAAACAGTGGCCCAAGAGCCAAAGTCAGCCTGTTAGGTAATTCAATCTGGCCGACCTGATGCTGCCACAACTAAACTAAAATCAAATTTTTAGCTAAAAAATAGCTCAAGGAATTTGTTGAGATTGCGAATCAATTTAGCTTTGCCACAAGGCTCATTGTTTTTGACTTTCGCTTTTGTAACACTGATAATATTGTTCATAAAATGTAACTTTACGCGTCACACTTACATGGCCCGCCAGTCCAGGTGGGTAAAATTTTTGGCCCCTTGTCTAAAAACCTTGCCCGCCCCTGCTGTACATGTTACATAGGTATGTATATATTTTGAAATGAAGCATTTTTTATTTTTACCAGCATCCTGAAAATCTTCCTCCAATGCCAGCCCAACCTCCTCCTCCTGAATCTCCATCAATTGGTATCGTGAATGAAACAGCAAAAATGACTCCCGAAACAGTCACTGATGTTACAATGGAAACAACGGTTGAGGAAATCCAGAATTTACCAGAACAAGAGATTAGCATGAAGGATATTGCTCCAGAAGATGTGATAGTAAAAGCAATTAATACCCCATCACCTCAGCATTCTCCAGTGAGAGCTTTTTATTTTATTTTCTCGTTCTGATGTTTTTTTTCGTAATACAGTGATTATTAAATGAATTGATTCAATTACTTTAGAGCTACCATATTAAGTGGGCAATACTATTGCAGAAATTGCATCCCAGGTTTTGTTTTCAGCTTATTATCTATTATTAAGTGGACCTATGAATAATTTCGTTAAGATGTTGACTTGTTGTTGTGGTCAGCTTTGTTGTTGTAAAAAGAATGCTTCTCTTTAATAACTACTAAACCAATTACTTTGAAATTTTCAGGGATTGAGGATTGTTTGAAATTTTGTTTGGTGATGTAATCCAATTTACAATTAGCGTTTCAGGGATTTAGTTGTCAGCGAAGTCGGCAGTCATTTCATTTTGAACTTTGTGTCTATATTTTTGAGCATTGCTCTCTTGTTTCACTTCTTAAAAAAAATCACACATATAATAACATTCAGGAGTTGAATGAAGATGAAGCACCAAAGATACCGGAAGATGCTGTTAATCCTCTTAGAAGTTTGATTCAATCCTTGCTCGTTTCTAAGAAGTCAATCATTGAAACGTACGTAAGCACTAATTGCTGCTGATTTTTTAAAACTAATTTAATATCAAGAAATTTGGGAGATTTTTCTCCCACAGAAATTTCTAACCAATAATAATTACTAAATAGACAATTGTTGACAATTCATGACTACTGTTTAAAGATTGTTTGAGTTTTATAATGCAAGTATGCGACTGTTAAAAATTGATCAACAAATTCACTTCATGTATTCAAAGTTTAATATTTTAGAAATGATGACGAAAGCACACAAGTAGCTGATGAACAATCGATGGACATTGGCGAAGAAACAATAAAAGTGGAAGGTTTGTATTGAAGAAATATATTGTTTTGTCTTGTACGAGTATACTGGATTATTAGTTATGGAAAATGCAAAATATCCAAATTGTTTGATTAATCCTGCATACTACTTTCATATTTATTACCAAAATTTTGATCTTTTCGAAGATGTGTTTCAAGTTGGCGGTGGTTGTACCTGAGTGTTTGTTTGTTATGTTTTCAGGTTATTCACCGACTATTGATCCATCGGAGATTGAAGGTTTCACAGATGATGAAGCAGATGATGACAACTCCCAAAAACAAACTCAAAGTCAGTGTTTTGAATATTTATTTATCTCTACCTCATTTATGTCAGTCTTATTGACTCAAACATTTAGGTAGTCAATATGTAATTAGAAAAATGACATCATGCTTACATTATCACAGTCTAAATTTCGAAGCAACAGTGGGACATGATTTCATAGTTTTTTAGTTGTCTTTAATGATAGTAAGGTAAATTTTTTTTTTTTTTTCATTAGATGAAAACCTTGGACCTCAGACTCCAAGGAAGGTTGAACCATATTCACCAAAAATGCGTCATGTATCGAAGAGTCCTGATCCTTCTGAACAATATTCTCCTACATCTCCACCTTGCAGTGAGCCGTATAGTCCAACGAGTCCTTATTCTCCACTTTCACCCAATCGCCAGTTTACAGAAGTTGTTTCTCCAGCAAGTAACTCCTCAAGTCATAAAAAAATTCCCAAAGCTTATGCAGATCCAAGGTCTGATACGGACTCAAGAAATCTAGATGAGGGAGACACTCCAGCTTATGATCCAACTAAGTTTTCGTATCAACGCATGTCAGACTCAACACAATACATAGAAGACTTGAATGCGCAGTCACCACCTTCACCCATCTCGGGTGATGTCACAGACGTAACAGACAGAGGTCGTTACACAGATGATAATTTACATTTGTTCTCAGAAGAAAGTAAACATGACACTGATATGAGAAAAACCGATGATAGCTTTTATCAAAAACCAGTGAAGGATCGGAGGCGTAAACATAAATCAACTTCCAGTTCATCGGGATCTGGTAGCAGGTTTGTATTAAATTGTTGTTTGTTGAATTCAACTGGATGACGTGGGTAAAATTATATTACATTGTTTCTTGCAAATTTGATTTTAAATTTGGATATTGTTTGCTCATAGACATCTTTGAAATGATAAGTGTTATTTTTTTGAATATGGTTATCAGCCAATTTTTACATTTTATATCGTTGTGCATGTATTTTAATAGTAATTAATCAGATTCAAAGTGGTTTTCATTGATATTTCAAATTTAAATATTCAAGCAAAGAAGTTTTTATCTAAGATGCTGCGAATTCAGTGGTTTAAGCGTTAGAATCAACTATGATGGCATCTTAGGTTAAAATCTCAGGTTCAAATTCCATGCTCACTACCTTACAAAGGGTGTCATAAATTGGGCAGGCAATACCGAACCAGAAAGATGCCAATCCTTCCAAAATAAAGTAGCTCCTCCTATCAGTGGCCGCTTATGCAGAGCCATATGTTGAATAAAAGGTCTATGATAAAGATAAAAAATGTATCTAAAATAAACCGTTTTTCCCATAATGGTTGGCAAGTTGAAGTTTTCCTGTGATAGCATTTTTCCCCAATTTATCCACCCTACAAAGACATGACATACTAACTATATGGCAAAATCAAATATTAGAAAATCTTCACACGGAGTCAGAGAAATTAAAAAAAAATTGTAAATATCAACATCTTGAATTCTTATACTCAATCCTTTGTCAATATTTCAGCAGTGGATCTCTGTCATCATCGTCATCAGAAGATGAAAATGATGAAACAGTTGTTGAACAAGTAATTGTACAAGAAGTTGAAGAAATGGTAAGCAGTAATATGATTACATTGAATAGAACGTCACAATACAAACATTTATGAAAATATTTGTTCTATATTTGATTTGTGTATATTTAAAACAGCTATAAAATATATAATGAAAATGTTCAAACTGGATAAGCATTTTGAAGACCATCACTTGTTTTGTGTAACACACATAAACATGACATGTGCTATGGTGTATGCTTAGTCCGACGTTGTGGCACATCCTGCAAGACCTTTTTTTGAGAATACATAGGAGATAGGACCAGAGAAAGCGACTTTGATTGTAAGACCCTAGAAGCCACTCACTTGCATCGAATGGTTTAGCATTTCAAGCGTAAACAGGGGTTGTGAAAATTTAAATATATTGGAAAGGGTTCTTGAGATTAAAAGTTTGGGAAGCCGTGTGCTAGGCTATCATGACATCAAAAGTTTTTTCAGTAGTATTTCCGTGTCACGGTCGAAGTTGCTCCTTGGTACCTCTTAAATTGCTTCACAAATCGCTAAGCGACTGCAGACCCTACTTTGAAAACCAATTTGCTAAGCGTTAGGAATACGCTCGCCACTTCACCTCTGATTACCTTGCTTGCGTTTGCAGGTTCGAATCACATTCAGGGATGATTATGTATGAGTAGAATGCTGGGCCCCTTGTAGTTGTAGGGTAGTTCTCGTATCCGCTTGTCAGTTACGGCTTCCTCTATTACCAAGTGCATCAAATAACTGGCTTGTTGATTCCATATCCGACATAGGCTGGTGAGCAGACAAGAAGCCGTGTTTTGCCATATGATTGAGGCATCTTTTTGGCTTTCTAGGTTGAGGAAATTGAAGTGGTTGAAGAATATACTTCAGATTCTGGCACAGAAAAACAAGATATAGAGATAGAAGAAGGTGAAGAAATTAAAAGTGATGGAAGTGCAGAGGTTAAAGGTGATTTTATAGAATATATATCTCTTCATTGTGGGTCACATGCAATTTTCCAGTTCTCTAGTTTGAATTTATCTCATTCTCATAGATAAAAAGAAGAAAAAGAAAAATAAGAAACGCAAAACAAAAAAGGTATTTTATTGGTTTAATATTTCTCTAATTCAGTCAGATTATGACTGAAGTCAGATTTAGGCTGTTTGTTTCATGCCATCTATTGCTATGTTATAATTGGTTCATGAACATAACACTCTTACCAATCAATATTTGGTATTCAACCGAACAGTTGATATTGAGATTCCTCAAATTTGATTCATCTTTCTCAAAATTAAGTAAATTGCATTATTATTTTTTATATGTTTTGATTTATTTTTTAACCAGTGAAACTGTGAGTTTTAAAGTTGACTTTCGTCTACAATCACAGATTTAGTACGGAAATAACAATTGTTCTTTGGCCTATCTGATTTTGAAAGTTACATTTTATGATATTATATAATAGTAATATTTATGCTTCAGGCTCGTAAACGGCATAGATCGAGTAGTATCAGTAGCGGGGAAATTACATCAAGTGGGGAACTGTCTTCAGATTCATCAAGTAATGAAAGAAGACCGACAAGGTATTTATTGTTGGGAATGGGATAAGTAAGGTTTCCGCGAATCCAAGTAATAGATCAAACACTTAAGTCTAGACTTTGAGACCATTTTGAAATGCTAAAATCAGATTTTTAATCATATTTTAAAAGAATGCTTGGTCATCAATGAAAGTTGCATTACATCTGTATTGCTGTATGTGTATGTTTACTGTACACCTGAAACTATTGTCACTACGAGTTGCTCTTGCTACCGCTCTGATTATCATGCATATGCCAACCGTAAAATGAATAGATATGTTTTTATCCGACTTGGCAAGTGACTTTATAAATGGCTGTGGAATGGGTTTGTGCCAAAGTACGTACTACCTTGTCATCTTTCTACTCTTTATAAATATTTTGAAATTCTATTTTAGTCACCTCCTAACTATTTCAGACCAACAGGTCCTCCAAAGCAGAAACCTCTTGATCTGCATGAATTAGAAGAAAGAAGGAGAGTTCACATAGATGATTCGTCTCGAGATCGTCCTTTCTGGCAAAATACAGAATCTTCTTCAGATTATCTCAGGTAATATACTGAAAATTCATCAGTTGTTAGTGTGGTAGATTTTGATAATATCTTCAACTTTGGTAATAATATATATTTTTCTAAATTTATTGACCTTGCATGATATTTATTTGATAAGAACTATTACCAAAAGAAGTTGTGATTATTATTTATCACTTACAAAATGGAATTTAATTTAATTATTCGAAGAGTAATTTTCATGAATTCAGAAATTGGCATTAAGTACAATGCATTTGAACAGCTGAGTGCACCTTGATATATTATCCTTTGAGTGCTTTTCTCGATACGTACCAAGATGGCGGACATCGGAACGTAGTATGTGTACCAGTTACTACCAGGTTAGGGTTAGGCTATAATTTTATTCCAATTTTCCTTATTTTCATTCTATTACAAGTTCGGGACTAGCCAAGTGACTGCCGTAGTATTTGTACCTAAAATTAAGGCCCAACCCTAACCTGCTACGTTCCGGTGTCCGCTATCTTGGTACGCATACTTCAGGAGTACCCTTTTCTCAGATAGCAGCAAATCTTAAGCTGTGCATTCAATGTGATGTGTATTATCATACTAATCATTCAGAGAAAGGCAGATTGTCATAAATGAAAGGAGAAGAAAATACAGAGGCAGAAGACGTGACCGTACTTACTATTATTATTAATGATGAGTAGACAACAGTACAAGATAAGTTCAGATTGTAGGTATATTAGTTTAAGGCAGGTTGAGATTAAAAAAAAATAGATTTTTGAGGGCGTTTTAGCTTCTACCGTCTGAAGGTTTGGTGTCAATGGGATATTATTTCAAACAGAAGGGAAAATATTGTATGGTTACTCAATTGGAGTTTATAAGTGTACTTGCTGTAACATAATACTCGGTTCCCAACTTTTGTTGTTGATTGGAAATCTCTGATAGTGCCTTGGGTGACGTCATCTCACTCAGCGATGCGTTCCGGTGCTCGAACACCTAATTTTTATGCGAGTACTGTAAAATTTTTGACTAGAATTTTCTGGCCGACAACCAAATTTTTGACTACAAGAGGTATCACGGTTTATTAAATTTGGTATACTCAGCTCATGATTATATGGAAACTTACTCTTGTGTAGATTAAGCACGATATTCTTTGAATTCTAATTTTGAATAGCAAGTTTTGAGTTGAATGAACTGCCCGCACCATAATTTAGCAAATTTAAATCAGGTATGTTGTATGTTTAAATGTTCTGTTGGTATGAAATGCTGACGAGGCACATGAAGGCAATATTTGGTAGTAATGGAGGGAACTCAAAAACAAGTTCCATTGGTTACGAACCCTCGAGTCACTTATCAAAGCTTTTTATGTCAGTGAACCAGGTGCTTATTGTTGGTATATTAGACTATTGATTTTGAAATCTCAAACCATATTTTTTCATTTCTATGCAGTTCACCCGGTAGAATGCGACGTCCATATTCACCTACACGGCGACCTTTTTCTCCTGATTTTCACAGGGTGAGTGGACTCCTATAAACTCGCAATGATGGTTTATATAAATATAACATCACTCTCTTTTATGCTTGTCCACTGTTCACAGTTTACATCCCTTATCTCAGGACTTGTATCTTCGTATAAATTGGAATATATTTAAAATTAATAAAACAATATTATTTAAAATTGGTACTATTTTGTCTGCTAGATATTTTGAATATCGTTGCATTCTCTGTTTCAGTTTAAAGAAGAACGATATCGACCATCAGGCCCTCATTTCAGGTAAGATCTGTATTTTTCATAGTGTCATAGGCTACCATCAAAGTGTTTATGACACAAAAGTGGGTTATTTATCTAATTATTAAAAACTGATACTTTCATTCATTTCATAACACAATGCCTAACAAGCTTATTTTGCATATAGCTCAAATTAAACGGCCTATATTGATCTGAGGAAATTCACATTAACAACACTTGTGAAAAGTGTAAATGTAAAAAAGAACAATCAAATGAAGTTTATGTGAATAATAAAACAACTAGATTGTTTGTTTCGCTTCTTGTAACTGGTCAAATGATTGGTAGTTGATAACACTGCTTTAAGCCCAATTTGGTGGAAGAATTAGGTAATTTCAAGATTATATAACGATCCGAAGTTCGTAAGTTCAAAATATGACGATTGGAAAGTAGAGTCATGGCGTATGTTTTGTCTAAACACAATTAACTCTTATTTTAGAGACAGACCGATGTATCCTGCGGATTTTCGTCCTATTCGTCATCCAAGATTTTCACCGCCTCCATCATTTCGACGAAGCCCTCCTCTACGTTACAGTCCAGGACCAAGAATGGAGTATCCTGGGCCCATGCCATTTGGTTCACCCCGTTCGCCACCCAGACGTCCTTATTCTCCTCCACCGCATATGATGGGTGGTTTTCCTGGCGACAGGGCACCTTTTCCACATCCGAAACCTAGGTGGGGTTCGCCACCTCATCTAAGCCACAGGCGATCTAGTAGATCTCCTCCACCAGGTTTGCGAAGGGATGACGGGCCGGGGCCTTCTCGATTTTAGCAAGAAAATTTGCATGTTTCTTCCTTATTGTCCATGCACACCACTGCCTTCTAGTTCTTTTCTCATGATTTTGAATATTATGAACTGAATTTAGAGTCAAAATTTAACTGGTTTATTACTTTGAATACCTTCAGCTGTTTTTGTGATATTTTGCATTATTTGTTTTGATAAAAATTTATATTTTGCTTATTTGGGTTGCAATTTTTTGAAATAATTACAAGCCACCTTTGGTGTCGAACGAATTCTTATTTATGTCATTTTATTATTTTAATCTGATAGCAATTAAAAGTCGGCAATCAGTGATTAGTTTTCCCGATTTATTTATTTTTTTCCAAACGTACCATTTATTATTCGAACTTAATGGGGTCTGAAAACCTGAAATATATCAAATCCTTGGTGGGCATGATATTCATGAAGGGGTTATCCAGGGGAGATCCAAGTTTTTAGACCGGGAGCCAAAATATTTGCCCACCTAGTCTGACGTGTCATGTAAGTGTAACGTAAAAAGTTACATTTTATAAACAATATTTATTGTGGTACATAAAACATTAAAATTTGGTTATGCAGTATCAGGCGGCCAAATTGAATAACCCAACGGGCCGGATTTGCCCAGCGAGCCGTAGTTTCCCAGTGTCAGCGTTATAGCAACTGGAGAGCAAGACTTCCATTGTGGCAGTTGTGCGGTCAGGAATAAAAAAGCTAGCGATTATATTAACGTGACCATACTATTGTATTTTTTTAAATGTCGACACAACTGGCAACAGAAAAACAGCACTTCATGAGAGTATTGCAAACATTATGTTAACAATGTGCAAATATTCTACATGTACCAACTCTTATATAAAAACCAAATGAAAAAAGTTCGAATCTGGAGCGTGGGACAAACTCCATATCGTGCCAACAAACTACACTTATCGTTAATGCGCATGTAATATAGCATATGTGTGTACCCAGATCAGTATAAATGAGAAATCGTGATTTCAGTCTCCACTTCCCAGCAATGTCGACAAAAAATTCATAGCAGGCCTACAAGTGCAATTTATTCAAAAATACCAAATATATCGACCAGGTAATTTGAACACAACGATGTTAAAGTTTGGAGTCATTTTTATTATCTACTATGTCCTTATCCAATTTGGCGGAGGTGAGATTTATTACTGGGTCGGGCCATGATTCCGCCATTGTTATAATTGGTAAAATAATAAACAGAGAGGTGGTCCTGCTCATTGTGTGGTATACTCACGTCTCGGTCGCGACAAAGGGTATCGTTTTGAACAATATTTATCATCACACATTGTCTTTGAAATGATCAGGAAAAAATAGATTCATGACCCTTTCATCAAGCCATTGTGTGCGGAACTGTTAATATCTGTGGCAAATAATGCGTGGCTCATAGGGAGTTACAGACGAGAAACGTAGATGAATTCAGTCGGTTGACAAGAATTGGATTTTTATGAAACTCACAAAATTTCCAAATTGCAAAATGATACTTGACATAAATAGTTCTATGCAAATATAATAAAAAAGAAATAATGTTTATCGTTGTTTTTAAACGAGAGAAAAGTCAAAATGGTTCCTTCGTTGATCACAACGCACCTGTACAAATATATCAGCTGTATGGTCGTCAGTGTTATGAAAAGAACATAATGTTTCACTTATGAATTTTAGCATATGTATTCCAACTTCCAGGACACAATAAAAGTCAAAAATAAGTGCATTTATTCACTACTAACACACTCAGCTATAACACATACGACAAGATAAAATATTGTGGTGAACGCATAAGTGTAGCAATTCCTCCATTTTATTTACGACAATTACTTACGGAAGAATCGGTTGTCATAAATGCAAGAACAAATAAACAAAATAAAACCCCCAGTTTTCTGATGTTCTACCACCAATGGCATAAAGTTGGAGAGATATCAAATTTAAACAATTTTCGAGTTCTATTGTCCATGATTTTGCCCGAGGAAATAATACGGTAAGTATAAATGATAGGAGCTTCAAAACTAAAGCACAATACTTTTTGTAAAACTTGTAGAACCATCGCAGTGGATTGCACGATTCATTTATATATATATATATATATTATCTTCATTTAACAGCAGCCTTTCTTTTTAGTCTGATTGCTGTCACCCATTTCTTTGACGAGATATTTCAATCGTTGTAAACAATATTGAGCTGACTCGGTGTTTCCGCCATAATCGAGTTCCGCAAATTCACGTCGGTCAGCAATAAAAGCCTCAACTGCTACGTTCAAATCTCGCATTTCTTTATCTGTGAGTTTTTTCTGTTGTGATTCAATCTCAGTTGGTAGTTCAGAATTGTAGCCTCTTCCGAGTTCTTTCAGCTCGTTAAAGCAAAATTGAACCCGGATATCGTCTTCTAAAACATCCAAAAAGGCGTCTGAGTCGTTATCGTTAAAATAATTCAAAACCATTTGTTTCAGATTCTCTACTTCCTCCTCTGTCAACGGATCGTTGATTTTAGAGCGCTGAAGTTCATCTAACTTGGAATTCAGTCTAATATTCTCTTCTTGGAGTCGCGCGATTATAAGGTTCAGATCCTCGATTTGATTTAATTTGGGTTTTGTCTTAATCATAGAAACACTCTGTGCAAAGTTACATGTAGACAAGGTTTCATCTAGGTTATGCTCATCAATGCTGATAGTTGCCACCAAACTCGTCACTGAATTTCCAACGAGGGAATCTCGGAGAATTTTTGTGATCATGGTATTGCGAAATGTTTCTGGCTGACTGTTGTTGGCAATCGACTGAATGACTTTGTGCAGAAATAAAAGGGATCGGTTTATATCTTTGGCTTCGGAAACCAACAAACTATCCCCAAGTTGGTCCTTACCCACTCGCTCGGATCCAGCTAAGTCTACAAAATGAAGTTTTGATTCTACAACACCAGTGTCATCTTCTCGTTTAATATAAACAGTAAAAACAACGTGAGATCTAGACGACCTGTTATTGGCATAGGTCTGTGCAATTTCTCTGTTTGAATTCCCTTCCAAAAAGACGTCTAGAGTCTCATCTGATGTTTCCACTTTACGTAAAGCCAAATTCTCCAGCTCTACTTTGGTGTCACGCATTCTACAGATAACCTCGCGCTTGCTCAAAAATGTCTTGTGGTTAACAGAATAACTTTCCGCGCCGAGTAAATCATACATCTTTTTTTGGTATATTTCCAGAAAAGAAACTTGAACTTCGAACGGATCGCCTTTGGCTTTCAAATCTTTAAATATGTAATCAATAGAGCGAGGAATTATTCCACATTCTTCGTCTGCTTCGTATTCCAGTTCCTCTCCCATGATGGTGTATGTTTTTCCAGTTGCAGTTTGTCCATGGGCAAAAACTGTACCGTTGTAGCCATTGAGCACATAATCGATTATAGGCCTGCCGACGGTTTGAAATATTTCTGCTTGTAACACGTTTTCGTCAAATATTTCGTTGAATGCGAATTTCTGCGTTTCCTTCTCTTTGGCTGAGTTGGATTTTAGAAGAACATCTGTCGGTTTTGTGAATTGTATCAGTTGTGTGTGGGAGGAGTCATCGTAGGATGGCCATATTTGAGTCTGTAATCTCGCATTACTGATAGGCGGTCTGATTCTGCAGAATGTCGATATAGTTTTACCTCCGTTTCTTTTTGAATTTTTTGACGACATTATGATGTTACATACAACACTAGCTACACATACACAAAATGTAAAACCTGTTTAGACTTCTGAACCACGAAATACCAAACTATTATATAACTTCGCGACACAACAAACACACAATTCAACAAAGGCTTTTGTTTCCATCCCACCATTCTTTGAGGTGTTGGTTTCAAGTATAAGGCTCGTTGCCAGTGCTAAAGTTTGTTTTGATCCACAATTTCCGAAAA
This sequence comes from Styela clava, assembly GCF_964204865.1. Classification (NCBI taxonomy): domain Eukaryota; kingdom Metazoa; phylum Chordata; class Ascidiacea; order Stolidobranchia; family Styelidae; genus Styela; species Styela clava. The sequence goes on along the minus strand of NC_135258.1, from coordinate 20,796,707 downwards.
TAGACAACTGCTTATGTCCAAGCACAAATGTATTGAATAATGAACTGTATTTAAAATTAGCTCAGTGCGCTGTAGTGAATACTTGGTTAAATTTTATTTGATAATCAGAATATGGTAATTGGGTATTCCTGATCGTCTGACATTGCAGAATAAAAATTAATCAAATCTATTTTGTCAATATTCAACATAATGAATTGTAATATTGATGATAATTCATAATAATAATTATCTTTCTGCACGTGCCCTCGCATAGTCTGAAATAGTCTTTTCATTCAATTTTGTCTTTTTTGTAATTGAGTAGGTCACAACGCATTTTATTTCCAAGTATGGGAAATTTTTGATGTTCAAACCAGCTTTCTATTAAACTTGGTAAGTTTGAAATTTAATGTTCTTCAATGATTAATTATACAAATGACTTTCATTTTCCCGGCTTCTTGTTTAACGTTAACTTCATATTTAATACCTTAATTGCTCTTAAATCAATATGATATTTTTAATTGTGTTCGCTGTTTTGTTCTATTTATAATTAAGCGAGTGGCAAACGAAATTTCTAACTGAATTTGTCGCGTCTATGTTTCGTAAGCAACCGCCCCTGGCGCCATTGAGCGATACAAAATTGACGCGCGCAATGTAAACACCTCGGCGCGTCGCATACAGTTGACGCTTCTGAACAGCTTCGTGCTTCTTTTGCATACTAATGCATAGCAGCATTTAATGTGATGTGCATTTTCATGCTAATCATTCAGAGAAAAGAGAGAGAGAATTTATTATTTCGTCAACCAGAAAACACATAATATAAAATATAATAATAACAAAATAAAAGAAACAGAAGTTTTCGGTATGACTGGGAGGTAACGATACGACCAGTTACGGTCATCTGAGTCAGTTACCACCCAATACAACACATGAATAAATACATAAATTGACACAGGTTCTTTTTTATTTAACTCTCAGTTTATAGAGAACTATTTACACTATTTACAAAACGAGGATAAATCTGATTAAAACGAGGATAAATTTTGGATTCATCTAATCAGGGTTGGGAATTTATTGTGAAAAATGACACATTTATAACAGTAACATAATGTGGTTTTTGTTTTAAATTAATTTAATGGTAGAAAAAGAGGAGTGCGTTTCCGAAATAGATACTTAACCTAAATGAGCCTATATATGAGAATCAATTAGTACATCATTTTAACACTATGAAAAAATAAAAAAATAATACTACAATAGTACATAAATAGACATATGCAAATTTAAGCAGATATGATTTATTAAAGACAAAGATGAGACAGTTACAATAGTCCAGAAACCATTTCAATTCTTGCAATAATTCATAGTCTACCCCAAACGTAAACCTTGGTGGTAGTAGTATAAAAAAAATGGTCAAATCTATCAAGATATCGCATATCGATAAATTTTAATCACACTCACAGTTAATTAAATAATCCATAACAACCGCTTAACAGTAATTGAAAATGTAATTATATTAAGGAGCATCATATGAATTTCAAAAGTCACTTAGCGGAGCAGTTTTGGGTTACTAGGGTGATATAACACCAGACCTAATGTTGTGCATAGATAGGATAGCAGAAAATGAATAGAAATGTTTGCAGAATGATAATACATGAGATATATATAAAAAAAAAAGTGGATTAATTTGGTATCCCCCAAACTTAAACTTTGGTGGTAGGAGTATCAAAAATTGCCAAATTTATTAATTTATTGCAATATCGATAAATGTTAATCACACTCACAGTTGATTAAATGAACCATAACAAACACATAATGGTAATTGAAACAGTAATTATATAATATCAACCTAATGTTGTGCATAGGTGGGATATCAGAAAATGATTAGAATTGTTTGCAGAATAATAAATGACAGGACATGAAACGGTGGATTAAGTTGGCAGGATAGACCAAGAATAATATACACAAGTACACTATAATCTAATTGTAGGGCCAAAAGAGACCAGTTTCCAGCCATTGTAGCATGAACCGCAATTGAGGAGTGGAGGAATATATTAGAATGTAGCAAGTGAGTTTTATGATTAAAGAATAAAAAATTTATATAACAATTATATTAATACAATTAAACAAGTTATGTATATCAATTTTATGGGAGACAAACCATGAATTCTTGAATCGTCAAAAGTTAACTGGTTGTTATAATGAAATGGTATTGTGATTCACATTCAACAGTGCATGCTTTGTTAACTATAACATATGAGATTTAATATGAAATTCACAATATGAAATTCTGATTACACTACACATCTAATTATTAAAATGAATTAAGAATACTGGATTGTATAATGAAATTCATTTAGGTTCTCACCTTCAGATTTACCCAGTTAGCCCAGGTCATTAACTACAGAAAAGCATAATAACCACATATTTAAAATTTGCACATGAATGTGTACAATACATCTCAGGAATGTCTAAGCCACTATGTAAATATATATGATGCCATACATGAAGTATTGATAAATCTTGAACCTTGGTTTGGAAAGAAGAATAGAGTGAATAAATATCACATAATGCTACAAAAATGTATCCTACATAATTCCAAGATCTAGCTAGGTTTCAAAACATATTGACTCGCAATTTGTTAGCCATATAGTTGGACTATACCATGGCACATACAGGGTGGCCCAAAAGTAGGTATACAGTTATTAAATTAATAACTATGAACCATCAGGCACTAGTCATATGTGTAAATCCACTAAACCAATACATGTAGAACAAGTTAAAATAAGCATATTAGACACATGTCCACATCAGTATCCCATTGAAATTGGAGAACTTAAGCTTTGCAGTTAATATTTGGATATGATGTATTTCATGAACTCAAATTTAAATTTTTTGTACGAGAATGTTTTGAGAATGTCTGGGATATCATTCCAAATTTTAGAGCCTATGAATTTGATAGAATTTTGAGCAAATTTTGAATTTGTTCGTTAGATAAAAAATGCTCCCTTAGAAGCGGAACGAGTGCCATAAGAATGCACAGAACTACATTCATTAAAATACAAGTCAAAGGCCTCTGGCAACATACAATGCCTGAATTGAAACATTAATTTAGCAATTTCATAGATATAAACATCATTTAATTTTAGGAGGTTCATACGCTTGTAAATAGGGCTCATACTATGATGCAAAGGAGTATTAGTCAGTGGCGGCGCGTGGTCATTTTGACAACCGGGGCAAGCTACTGCGGGACCAAGTCACCCCCATCTACGGGGACAGGATGAGCGCTGTAAGTTCTCCCATCATTTTATGAGTATAAAAACCATTCCATCGGTAACAACCAATCGACAAAAGCGACAATTTTTAACGATAAAAAAGTGTCTTTAAAACCGGTCCAAGTCAAGGGATTAATAAATATAGACATAGTTTATTTTGAAACCTCTTTCAAAGGGAAAGGCAATATTTACCCAGATAAATACAATGACATATTAACAGAAACTTCGGGAAAGCAGACAAAACCTAAAATAAGGTTTAAAACGTTACTATGAAGAAAGGAAAGCTATGCAAAGATAAGGACATGCGTCGCTCACTCATAGATATATATGCTGCTAGACTTCTACTGCTTGAACATATATGCAACACGCCGCGGTTTCTTGGAAGCAAAATGCTCAATAACGCGCTGATTAAAGTCATGCATCCCAGAAATAACGTCTCTGTGAATGAATAAAACAGCCAAGGATTTTAATCTATCTTGCTTCATTGTGTTTCTGAGATACGCTTTAATACGCTTCAGCGTGCTGAATGTTCGCTCTACGTCGGCGGAAGGAATAGGCGTCGTCAAAATGATGTCCAGAAATTTTGCAGACGCCGCAAAGGTAGTTACTAGAGTGTTATCTATGAGGAACCCATAGAGCGCGCAAGTTGATGTGATGTTCAAAAAAGTTTGATTGGTGTATATACATCGCAATTCATTTTCCAATTTACCCACGTTTATCATGGGGTGAAATTTGGAGACAGTAGCCAACAAATGGATGGGAAATTGACGTGCAAATTTTGAAAAAAAATTGGGGTTCATCAAAGAGAACGCGGCAAGGTGTTCAGTGCGCAGACGATCGCCTATTTGATTCACCAGAATGTCACAGCATTCCTTTGCAGACAAAATCCAACGCTGCGTTGTTTGCCCGCGGCGTAAAAGAGCACTCCATGTGTCGTCGTATTTTATTGTTTCCCGGATACGAGATACAGCATCGCAGAAGTCTGAAATACACGACTGCACAGACGCTCCATCCATTAGCCTTGACTGCAATGCGCCGTATAATACATCCACGTGATAGAATATTGTGGAGAAAAAAGCGAGAAAAAATGAAAACTCACCATCTTCTAGCAGACGCTTTAGACCTGCCGCCTCCCTCACAGAGCGTTCGTCCCAAACCGGAGAGCTCTGAATGCCATTGAAACACTCAATGAGCTCAGACCTAATTTCGGACACGCCCTGCACCACGCGTGATGGGAAGTTCCAACGTGTTGGTGCACAAGCTGGGAGACGGCGGCTACATATCTGGCGAAGGAGGTCAGAGCGCTTCAGCGAAACGGAAAAAAATAAAGAAAACCCCGAAACATTTGCAAAAAATATACGGACGAGGTTAAATTGGTGTGCATAACAATGTAAAAAATGCGCATGAGGAAAATCTTCTTTTATATAAACTTGAACACCATGTTTCGACCCACTCATGACTGCCGCGCCGTCATAAGTTTGAGCTATCAATTTTGACTTCGCGTTGTAAGGCTGTAACACTTCTTTCAGTACAGCCGATATCCCGCAAGCCGAGCGATCAACGATTGGTACAAAGCTGTGAAATCTCTCGGTAGGTTTACCATCTTTCACAAACCGAAAAATCACAGCCAATTGGGAAACGCACGTGATGTCAGTTGTCTCGTCAGACTGAATCGAAAGGAACTGGCAATTCTCAATTTCCAGAGCCAAATGTTGTAAATAAATTTTATACATTGAGTCGAGCAAATCATTTTGGATATCCTTAGATGTCCCTCTCGAAACAGTTGCGGCATCAAGATGATCTCTCAATACTGTATCTAGAGATGCGGTGTATTCCACCATATCCAAAAATACCCCTCTATTAGAAAAGCCAGCCCGTTCATCGTGCCCACGGAGGGACAGCTCGTGACAACCAATGAACTTCAAAACATCTATCAATCGACCGAGAACATGGCGGTTTTTCTCGACGTTTTGGCTGTGCCGACGAATAGAAACCGCGCGTCCTTCATCCAACTGTGCTGCAATATTAACATTTCCGAATGTTCGGTATATTACTGCATTGTCCAGATGCTCCATAGAAGATTGATGATCCCTGGCACGCTCGGAAAGATCTCTAAAACCAAATTTACACCAACGTGAGTCACGGGCGGTAGCAAAAAGTAGGCAATAAAAACAAAAAAGTGCATTTTTGTCCTCGCTGTAACACAACCATTCGTGTTTTTTATACCAAGTTTCTGCGCAGAATGTACGCCGACGCTTTCCTCCGTCATGGGATTGTTCCAGTGAACAATTTTTTGGTTGATAAGGCCCAAGACGTTGTACCTCTAATTTTTGTTCCAGCGGCAGCTGCAAAAACGGAGTGCGAAGTATTGCATCAACCTTATTCATTATGAGGTCTAAGGCTAAGAAATGCGAAGCTGGAAAGAAGTGAGGAGCTCAAAAGGAATGTGAAAAATCGAAAGCAAATGGACTAAAGGTCTCTAACTGATTCAAATAGCGAAACAAGCGACAAAAACGAAGGCGAGGAAACTATCAACTCTTCAAGCAACCAACGAACGAGAAGGAATGCGTGAATATGTCAACACGTTGTTGTAAGAAACGTCGGCATTGTGTCGTCATAATTTCGGGGCTAGCCCCGATGATTTAGTAAAAGAAACAGAAAACAAACGAGACAAACGCGGCGAGTGGAAGATAAAAGAGAGAATACGATATACAATGAGCAACCGGGGCAAAATCGGCGTCGCCCCGTCGACGTTCGGAGAAGGCTTTGCGAGCGAAAAATGAACCATGTCGGGAGAATATGGCTAGTGTAGACAGTCTGTGCAACCGATATTGAGGTATTTTTCGAATATTTTTTATTATACCGAAAAAACAACCGAGGCATTGCCCCGGTTGGCCCTATTGACGCGCCGCCACTGGTATTAGTCATAACCCGGAGAGCTCTATTTTGTAATACAGTTATAGCATTAAGTCTAGTTTTATCAGCGGAACCCCATGCCACAATTACATGCTGTAAGTGCGAATAAAAGAGAGAAAAGTAAACAGTTCGCATGATTTTTTTAAGAATCAAATTTTTTATCCTTGTCATTATTCCTACAGACCTAGATAGTTTCAATTTAAGGGAGTTGATGTCATAGTCAAGTTTATTTTTTCCATCCCGTAAAAAAAGTTAACCTGCAAAATTAAGACGAATGAATAATATTGAATACACATTTCACTGGGGAAGGGAAGCCGCGGGGAACCAAAGCTGGTTATCAAGCAGCGACACCCAAGGTTCAAATATCTAAATAAACATTAGCCAAGTTTTAGCAATTTGATTGTTGGAGAACTGTTATCATTGATGATCGAGGCTTGGTAGTTGTACTATCTGATGCGATAGGTAAACAAGAGAGCTATGCTCAAATATATGGACACGTAGAGTCACATAATTTTGATGACGTCATAGCGAAAAAAAAAGTAATAGCCTTCTGGAGAAAATTTTTATCTTTAACCACTGAACATTTCAAAGCAATTGGTCCAGTATTCGAAGAGAAAAGCGACTTTTTAAAAACGTGTCAAAGAACAAGAACAACAACAACATAATATTGAAACGATCGTTATGTCCACTACGTGTCCAATAAATAACCAACATCGCGTAATACAAATCAAATGTGAATACATTAAGTCTGCTTGGAGGCTAAAAGGGTATTCTCCGATTTAGCTCGCTGCCAAGCAGAAAAAAATGCTGAGAGTGGGCCTGAACAAAGGCCTGAGTGGGAGCATGAGTTGCCTCTGTCACAGTCCATCGCTTCAGGTATTTGGTGAAGTTAGTTGAAAGACATGTGAGGAAATGTTACAGAAAAACAGGTACGTAATGAAATCATACTTATTAGGGTATGAGTACTCATTTGAATTTACTGTATACCGGTACCGGTAGCACAAATTAGAGACCAGTTAGGTCTGGCAAGATACGGTAACGAACACTCTACTGGCGAAATCACTATATAGAGTTAACGTGCTCGGATAAAAAATAAACAAATAATACGAGTATATTATGTCACGAAATCGACAATCGTAGTTAATAATTGAATGCAAGGTTCAATGAGTTATGGCCTGAATTAATAACTTTTTTTATTATATTTTCCTTCAGGTTTCGTACTAGAAAAGCCACAAGTCTGTTGAGATATCAAGAACATTCATTGTAAGTGGATAACAATTTTATTTTTTTTTTATAGTGGGTTTGAAAAGTTGGTAAGACATGCTTCGTGTTTCACCCTGGAGACCATTCCACAGAATTACACCATTATACTTGAATGATTGTTGGGGCATAGCATCCAATCTTGAAACTTTTTCAATTCTAGATTAAAGAAATGTTGGAGATCGGACAAGGAATTAGAGCTGCCGAGAAGACCGGTGTCCTCAGCGAATAATTTTGTCCGCAAATCAGAGCAATACGAGATGTCATTTATATAGAGGGTAAATAATAACGGGCCCAAACATGACCCTTGAATTACTCCCGTTTCGATTGGAAGAACTTCTGAATGATAAGTATCAACTTCAACATATTGGAGTCTGCCCTGAAGGTAATCTTCAAAGAGGGTATAAGCACAGCCTCGAATTCCGTAGTGACTGAGTTTACGCAACAGTATATGTTGGCTGATCTGTTGGTCCCATTTAAGCTTGTTATCTATGAATATTCCAAGGTATTTAACTGCGTCATAAACTTTTAGTCTAACACCACTTAGAGTAAAATCAGGACAATGTGGATACTTGATATTTTTATTATAGGGATGATTTATTAGTAGTACCTGTGTTTTCTCAGGATTTATAGTTAACTTATTAGATTTCATCCAATTAGAAATATTTTGTAAGTTTATTTTGACTAGATTGGACAAATCAATGATACTGGAAGATATTGACGTTATGCTTGTGTCATCAGCGAAAAGTTTGAATATTCCTGAACTACAGTTAACTACATCATTTATATAAACAAGAAAAAGGGTTGGGCCGAGAACTGAGCCCTGGGGTACGCCAACAGAAACAAGTTCGTGAGGTGATTCATTGGCAGAGACAGTGACAAATTGATTTCGACCGTGCAGGTAACTAGAAAATAGTTTACTCACAGTACCGCGGATCCCATAATGTTTCAATTTGCAAGTATTTTGTGATCAACTGTGTCGAATGCCTTTTTTAAATCCAAAAATATACTACAGCCAACCAAACGCTTATGAAAGGCCGATTGTCATAAATGAAAAGAAAATACAGAAGCAGAAGACTTGACCTACTCAACTGGAGTTTATAAGTGTACTTGATGTAATATAATACTCGGTTCGAAACTTTGGTTATTGATTGAAAATCTCTGATATTGCCGTATTTTCCAACACCTCTCATTTCGATACTTATCGTAGAAACATTATTGTTAAATGTGTTTTTACTGAAGAGATAGATTAAATAACTCTGACTCTACTGGCTGCTCTCTGCATAATTGGACCATAGTGGACATAACGATCGTTTCAATATTATGTTGTTGTTTTTCGTCATCATTATCATTAAAAAATCGCTTTTCTCATCGAGTACTGGACCAATTGAATTGAAATTTCCAGAAGGCTATTACTTTTATTTTTTTTCAAACTTTCTGTGAATCCTATGAGATTTAATATTTCATCAAAAATTTTGCTGTATCACTTTTTAATCACGGGAACACGATTTTTAATCCACCAAGCGTGACGACCAATTCTGGAAAATCTTGTTCAAAAACTCGAAAGATTTTTGAGGTTACCGGCACTCATAATGTTACGAACTACTGCTTCGTTTGCTGTCCATATATTTGAGTAGGCTTACCATACGTCCCGCTTTAGGCGGGACAGTCCCGCTTTTCAGCGTTTTGTCCCGCCGTCCCGATAAGTCAGCCAAAAGGCCCGCTTTTGCAGCATAATACACAAACATGTTCTCGTTACTGTTGTTTCTGTGTAGCGCAGCGCTAGCCTACTTACTGAAGGTGGATGCGTTCGTTTCCCGCTGATTCCCATTGATGGCAGACGTATCGCATGTAAAACCAATACTAATTAGTCTAAATTCGAATTATTTGTACCGGTATCGTAAACGTCAATTCCTTCCTATTTTTTGAACTAAACCCGATATTTGGACAGAGAATATGCGCATGAAATTTCGTTAACAATATGGTCAATAAAGACAGCCGAGACAGCTTTAAATGTAGGAATGTAGGCCTATGGAAAGTAAACTAACTGAAAGTATGGCAGCAAACATCAAAAAAGTTCTTCAGACATGCATACAGGAATTAATTGACAAGTCACTACAGACTATGAAACACGAGATGAAAGATGAACTTGACAAACAGAGCAAAAACATGTTTAAGCACAAGGAAGACTTGCTGGAGCTGAAAAAAAGTCAGCAATTTTTATCCGATGAACACGATGATCTTAAGACAAAGTTGGCCGCAGTAAATACACAACTAGAAACAATGAATAAGGAAATTATGAATCTTAAGGAAGAAAGCATGGACCTGAAAAGGATGTATCACCGTTGTCAAAGTGATTGCGATTCCCTGGAACAATACATCCGCCGTGATTGCCTTGAATTCCACGGTATTCCGCATTCCAAAGGTGAAAAGACTGATGAAATAATCGCCCAACTTGGCAATTTACTTGGGATCGATGTTGAGAAATCAGACATATCTGTGTCTCATAGAATTGGCCAGTATGATAACGAAGTGATCAATGGCACTGACTCTGTACGTGGAAGCAGTTCCATCTCAAAAGGAGGTACCTTGCCTCAACCAATTATAGCAAAGTTTGTTAGTCGGAATAAAAGAAATGAGTTTCTACAGCGTAAGAAAGCCCTCAAAGGGATGAAAGAGTTTGATGGTTTTCCCGGCATGACATCTTTGTATATAAACGAAAACCTGACCAAGAAGAAGAAAAGCCTCATGTACCAAACCAGAATGAAGAAACATGAAATTGGATACCAAAGTTTATGGTCCTACAATGGGAGAATTTTCATCAAAAGAGGAAATGAAAAGAAGGAAATAAGATCAGAAAATGACCTGGTGAAGTTCCCATAACTCTTGATTCTGGCATACTGTGAGTGAACTTTTTGTATTGAATGCCTACTAAATTTCCATGCCAGATATGTAAAAAAAGATGCCTTTCCAATGTAATTTACTGTGACTTATGTAACTCATGGTTGCATCTGAAATGCTCTGGCCTTAAAATTGATCAATTTATCAAACTTGGCCAATCAGATGATCCATATTACTGTAATCACTGTTTAATTGATATTTTTCCGGGTATGTCAGAAAATGATCAAGAGTTTTTCAGTACCTTCGCTGGTACAGATTTTGATAAAATAGACCCAGCCTGGAAATCTTCACCTGGGTATATTGATGTTCACAATCTTAACAAAACAAAATTACCAAGTGATATATCTATGATCCATGTGAACATCAGATCGATTGGTAAAAATTTAGAAAAACTTGGTAATCTTTTGGACGATTTAAATTTTTTTCCTGATATCATAGCTGTATCAGAAACACGAATACACAAGTCTATTGTGGTAAATATTAACTTGCCAAATTACTCTTTCATACACGAGGATTCTCCAACAGCGGCCGGGGGTGTGTGTTTTTACATAAAAAATTGTGTAGAATATTTCAAAACTGATAAATTTAAGCTTAATCTTGTTGGCTGTGAGGATCTGTGGATAAGTGTCAAACTAAACAATGGCAAACAAGCGATTATTGCAGTTATATATAGACACCCCAAACAAGATCGCAAAATTTTTTACACATTGTTAAATGAGTCGATGCACAAAATTATGGCAAACAAAAAAATAGTTTTTTTTCTTGGTGACTTTAACATAAATTTGTGCAAAACTTCTGATTCTTTCGTTTTGGAATACTCAAACATGTTACTGTCAAATTCATTACAAGTGTTAATATCTGCGCCCACCAGAATCACTAATAATTCTTGTACATTAATTGATCACATATACAGCAACGAAAATGAATTACAGTTGCTAGGTTATGCCTTGTGGTATGATATTTCTGACCATCTACCTATAGTGTGTATAATTCGCAATACGACCTTAAGAAAGAACTCTGAGACTAAATTTGTGCGATCATTGAAGTATTTCCAACTTGACTCTTTTTTAGAAGATATTGAAAACTCAGCAGCTGAATTAGACATTTCCAATACACACAATCCTGATATCGAAAAAACATTTGATACGCTTTTGGAAATTCTGAAATCAGCTGTTGACAAACATGCTCCGCTGAGAAAAAAAACGCGTAGAGAACTGAGATTCGACTCGAAACCGTGGTTTACGATAGGTATCAAAAAATCAATCGCGACTCGTAAACGTTTATATAAAAGTCATTTTTTATCCATGGACAAAACAAAAATAAGATATTACAAAAGATACTCTAACATTCTTACACATATCAAGAAAAAGGCTAAAATAAAATTTCATCAAGAAAAATTCAAAGAACTAGAGGGTGACACAAAAAAGACATGGAATCTCATTAACACAATCACTAATAAGAAGCATAAACAAAAATTTCCACACGAAATTGAGACAAATTATGGCATTATATGCAACTACCAGTCCATATGCGAAGAATTTAACACTTACTTTGTAAACGTTGGTCCTAATCTTGCATCAAATCTGACAAATAATTCTATAAATTTTATGAAATATTTAGGCGAACCCCAGAAAAATTCAATTTATCTGGAGCCTATACTAGAATATGAAATTATTTCACTTGTAAACAAAATGGATTCAAGAAAAGCTTCTGGTCCGGACGGCCTGTCTATTCGTTTTCTAAAAATGATGATTCATATCATTAGCAAGAATCTTACAGATATCTTTAATACATGCATGCAGCATGGAGTCTTTCCGCAATGCCTGAAAGTGGCAAAAGTGACGCCTGTGTTTAAATCAGGAGATCCAAGCATAGTAAGCAATTATCGACCAATTTCAGTTCTTCCAGCTGTAGCCAAACTTTTCGAAAAACTATTACACATCAGATTGGCAGAATATCTGGACAAATTTGACATTTTGTCAGATAAACAATTCGGTTTTAGACTTGAACACTCAACAATTCACGCGGTTTTAGACAGTGTTACTCATCTATATATGAATATTGCTGAAAAACAACATTCGGTTAACATTTACGTGGACTTAAAAAAAGCTTTTGATACAATTGATCACTCAATATTACTGCACAAACTTCATCATTATGGTATAAGAGGTAATGCACTGGCGTTGATAAAAAGTTACATAAGTGAACGTATGCAATATGTCAGTTTTGGTAATGTTAGATCTACTTCACAAAATGTTAGTATGGGCGTACCACAAGTAGGCTTGCACGTAATTGACAAAAATCAATTCCGTAATTACGGCCAAATCGATTACGTAATAACCCCGTAATTGCGATATTTTTTTCACACATTTAAAACTATCATAACAACCAATTGAATGCACTTCTATTCCGAATGGGACATCGAAGTTTGGTTTTCATATTCCCGGCAGTACTACACGCCGGCGACAGATGTTTAAGACAAATATCAAGGAGTGAATTCAAATTAATTTTATTCTGATTTTTATCTTTTGTATTAGCTTTGATTTTCCTTTATCACCTAATTTCATGCGATCAATTTTATCATTACCAACACTGGTATACGGATATTTATGAAACGATAGTTGACTTTTTAAAATCGTATTAACGTATTAATACGACTTTCGTAATTATTAAAAATTCCAGATTTATAATTTAATAATCAGACTAGTTATTTCACCGTTTTTTCACAATATCCGACTTTACTACTTAGTTAGAATTTTATAATAATTATTGATGCCGACTTATTGACGATATTCCGATTACCATGCTTCATTTTACATTAAATCATTTCGCGGCCTAAATTTTATAACATTATTCGCAATAAATTCAGATCAAATATTAATTATTTGCGAAAAATTTAAATTACGTACATATATGACATGCCTTCTCCGAAAATACAAAGTTATATCGCAAAACAATGCATTTTGTGACATTTATTTTGCACTCACGAAAATATTAATATATTTTTCTAACTCAAGTCGGCAATCCTATCGGCTAAGATAAGACACAAGTTTGGTCGAGTGCCGGCGGTATTCGAGTCGATGATAAATCAAAATAAGTTGCCGCTTTCGGTAAAGACAGTTAATCATATTTGGCCAAAATATTGCGAGGTATTGTGAAAAACATATTGAGCAAGGCCAAGTCTGGACAGATATATAACGATAAAACCGGTAACAGAACATCAAGATTTTGTAATAGAAAATGGTTCTCGCGCAGAATAAACACGGGAAATCCCGTCGTTTCGTTTTCTCTGCCGTCTCAATCGATTTACCGATGCCGAAAAAACTACCTAAGTAAGTTGCGTTGGTTTATTACGCAATTTCTCTTCCGTCGTCATATTGTTGTTTGATAAGCGCGACATCAATTATCACGGCATTTACAAATAGACCATGTTTGATAAGTTGATCTCTTACATTCTTTAGTCATTTCACCCGAAGAAGTTGAAACCAGGTGTGTTGGCGTCCGTCGGTCTCAACGCAATTCTATCCCTTATCTACGGTTAATATGTACTTTGGCCATGCTAGATGAGTTGATAATAGGTTAGTAAATGGCAACGCGTTATGCCCCACCTGCGTAACAAGAGAGAGAAACGGCTGCTAATACCGGAACTCTAACTTCTTCTACTTATTAAACTTAATTTTTTACAATCAACGGAATTGATTGCTCTGAAAAGAGCTCGTTTCAATCGCGAAAGCGCTCGGCCAATAATTACGACTTTACGTAATTCGTAACTTCGCTTCCGTAACTCGAAATAATTACGTAATTCCGTAAATCCGTAAATTACGTGCAAGCCTAACCACAAGGTTCTGTTTTGGGGCCTCTATTGTTCATAATCTATGTGAATGATATCCATAATTCCAGTAAATTTTCGACACATCTTTTTGCTGATGACACTTTTTTCAAACTTTCGAGATGTTCCATTCACCAATTAGAAACCGATTGCAATTCTGAGCTCTCAAAGATTGGCAAATGGATGCACTCCAACAAGCTAACTGTGAATCCCCAGAAGACTAAATACATTGTAATTTCTAGGAATGATCGTGCAAGCGTAAATCTATATCTTGATGGTTTTAAGCTGGAAAAAGTAAAAAAAGCTTCTTACTTGGGACTTGAAATTGATTGTTGCTTGAACTGGAGTAGTCACATTGAACTGCTATCAAAAAAGTTAGCACGAGCCGTTGGAACGCTGAGTAAGCTACGTGGATTGGTCTCACAAAAAACTCTTCTACAAATTTATTACAGTCTCTTTTATTCACATATGTCTTATGGTATAATAATATGGGGTTGTTCGGCAAAACAGCATCTGAAAAAGCTCAGTGTACTGCAAAACAGAGCAATTCGCATAATTTCCAATAGCAGTTACGAAGAAAATACAACACCGTACTATTATAAACATAAACTTCTTAAACTTAATGACTTATATCGTTATGAAGTTGCAAAATTTATGTACCGTACGAAACAAAACTGTTCTCCAAATACTTTTATGAATTATTTTCAAAACATAGGTTTAATCCACAATCATGGCACAAGATACTCACAGCACAACCTATTTGTTCCAAGGTCAGACTCATCGATTTTGCAAAAATCCATATTGTTCCAAGGTCCGGTTATTTGGAATGAAATTAGTCAGGAAATAAAAGACTGCAGCTATGCATGCTTCGCCCGCAAACTTTTTAAAAAATATATCGATAGCTACAAGTGACATACTCACACCATCGGTCGCTGTTGGTAGGAGGACAAGAAATTACTGTGTTTTAACCCTACTCCGCCAGTCGCTCTGTGGCCATTTTACATGGGTTATTTTAATTGTCAACCATTAAGCCCTAAATGACTTTTTCATAGCGTGTTTTTAATAGAGTTCTATTCAGTTATATACCGGTATGTTTAAAACACACTCCTGAAATAATATTTTTTTATGCGACAAAATTTCTATTGAACAACCTTGAACTTGCGAGATTTTGTGTCTAGTAGAGGTTAATTAATTTTTATTTCAACGTTTTCTTGTGTTATTTTCCAACAGAACAACACCAAAACCACTATTATAGCAAGAATGGATACTCTAAAATTCACGATTGTATTTACAGAATTTTCAAATTCAAGGCTTCAATTGACAATTTTGATGATGTCATACCTCTAATTATTACTGCACAGTTTATTGTAATTTATTTCCTGTCTGAGTCACTCTAACGATTTTACATGCCACTCAATGTATCGAACTAGTATTTAAAGCGAAGCTAGAGTCCCTTTTTCGTGAAACATACGACTCTACTATAGAACATTAACTGTAAAAGACCATTATTCCAGTTGGTTAGGCTTGAATTATACTGTGTACATGCCATCCCCCATAGTATGGTTTAAACATATTCAATTGAGTTTTGTTTTTTCTTTTGTTTTTGTTTTCCTCTCTGTTAGTTTTGTTAA
The DNA here is from genome assembly GCF_964204865.1 of Styela clava. Taxonomy (NCBI): domain Eukaryota; kingdom Metazoa; phylum Chordata; class Ascidiacea; order Stolidobranchia; family Styelidae; genus Styela; species Styela clava. Next base: position 20,780,922 of record NC_135258.1, on the reverse strand, counting down.
TTTATTTTCGATGTATGCTACTTCAGCTCAATTTCGTTTAAAAAATGGTAATTTTATATTTTTTTAAAGGCTGTGACTGACTCGATGACCTAACGGTCGCTTCGTCACAGCCTTGTCACAATGCCTTGGAAATTAATTTTGGAATGTTGTATGTTGTATTTTGATTTTGACATTGTTGACGAAATAAAATACTACTACTACTACTACTACTACTATTTAGCAAAATCGGAAAATGTGAAGTTGTAAAATCACAGCAAAGGGGTCGTTGTCTTTCGAGGCGTCCCGATTTGAAGTCACAAAAATATGGTAACCCTATATATTTGTAGACTGCGGTATTCACTGTTATGACACCGTAGTAACTCGAATCAGTTGTTATTTCAACTCACGTTGAAACGGAATCGTCACAGAACCTGGAATATCCGTGTACCTGTAACAGTGCCGCTTTACCGATATGGAAGCCAAACAGTCTCTTGAAAGCGGGGCTTGCAGTCACAGTTGTAGTCTATGTCTTTTAATATGGGGCACAGACTCTAGAAAGCGGGACCTACAGCCACAGTTATAATCAACGACTAACATACCGGTTATAATTAATGTCTTTTAATATGGGGGCTTATAATCCATAGTTACACAATGCACATTCGCTACACAATGTATTTAACCCTTTCATATTAATAGCATGTAATATTTCACAAAATAGGCCACATTATGTTTCGCAACAGCGATAATACGCTCCATGTATTGCCTTTCTCGCGACCCCCGAAAATATTTTCTAATTTCTCGCGACCCAAGCATTTGGTAAACATGTAATTAGTTATGATTTTAAGAACATTATTGACACTAGCAATTTTCTTGCACAAAATTATATGAAACTCATCACATAATATCGTGAATAATAGCGTTTATTATGACTAAAGCGAATTATTAGTTTTGTATTTTGAACACAACATATCAATTCGAGGTTTAATTTGGGAGACAGCAACTCGAAGATCTTCTTCTACTTTTAGCCTTGATCTGTATTTGTTTTTTATGTATGAAAACGCAGAAAAGATTTCACATAGTAGGTAGTTCCGAATGGCATCAGAACATTCGTTGCAGCAGCTGATAACTCCGGATATTCTTTTGCAACTGAAATCCAATATCCAGCCAAATTTCTTTTGCCATCAAATGCGATCTTCAATTCTAATTGTTGGTCCAATGTTTTGCTAGCCAGATTTTCCCTATGAAAAATTCAATGCGTAAAATTGATATGAGGCGCAATTTGTGATACTTTTGCTAAAAAACCTTGTTTTACCGCCATGGCCCCAGCCCCATTAGTACAAATGCTAATACACCCCTCCCATGATAACCCATCATTCTGTAGTCTCGTCTCCACTGCTGAGAATATGCCTTGACCAGTGCATGTTCCAGAAAGCGCCACGCACACGAGTAACTCCTCTTCAAGCTTCCCATTGGCTATATACCCAACGAACACAATCAACTGCGCTAAACCAGACGTATCCGTGGATTCATCCAATTGCAAAGCGTATTTTCCTCCTTTGACTCTATCAATCAATTGGCACCTAATATCTTGACCCATTTCTCTGATACGTCGGCGAATGGTATCTAGTCTACAGACATTGGTATTTCTTTCATTTCCTTAGTTACCTTGTCTCCATTCATAATTTGACTACCGTAATTGCAATAGTTTTGACTAGTGTTTCTCCAATGGTGTGTGTTTTTTTTTTTATCTTTTGCGATTAAATATGCCACTTCATACAATGCCTTTCTAAGATTGGGAGATACTTTGTCATTGTTTTCTTTTTGCCTAACAATTCTTTTTCTGATCGGCGGAAAAATGTATTGGTTTGTCAATGAATTCTGGATGCTTTGCTGTAAGATGGCGTTTCAATCTCACTGCTTTCAGGCTTTCGTTGGCAAGAACATCAGAACAAACAACACATTGAGGACGTGACTCAACATTTATAAGAATACACGTGAAACCAAGCTTTATAAATTCTTCGCTGTACTTCCGCTTATAAGGATGGTTTGAGTGATGTATTTCTATCCGATGAGGGTGAGGAGATGAGTCTTTTGTCGGACGTTGATCCCCACTGCTTGAAGACGCAAATATGTTTGAAGGTGCGTGCGGTGTTCTGTCCTCACTTAATTTCTCCGTTGTATCTTCCGCTCGCGGCCTTTTTGGAGTATTCTTCCAGTAACCAGTTTGTCAACATTATTTGTGCCTAAAACTACCTTAAAAATTTTTAACCCCGCTGAATTTTGAATTTAACCAAGAATATCTTACAATACCAAATGTAACAGCACCCTAACTATTTAATTTAGAATGGACAAATCTCATCATCTGTCTTTATCAAGCAATTCCACACGGCTACTGCTAACCTCGCATTACTACCAAACAACAAAGTGTCTACCTACGTAGTAGGATAATACCAATTAACAATGCAAACAAGAATATCGGTCGAAGACTGAAGACTTATCGATCGAAACTTCGGTTTCGAATCATGACTCTATAGTGACACCGCGTGCCTCATCACTAATTGATTAATAACTCGCTAATTATACGACATAATTCATCCAAAATCAAAAGGCTTCTGGTCCGAGATATAATGAATGCACATGCACAATTTGGAGCAGATTCAACCTCGCCTTCTTGAGATATCGCGTTCATCTAACAGACATACAGACAGCCAAATACATGTCAACATACTTACCGATCTTAAGATCGATAAGTAACAACTGTCATCTCAACTCGATGCTCATATTTATGGAAGTTAAAATTGTTTTGCGACCCAGAGCGGAGGGCAAATTTGGGTCACGACACCGTAGTTGCGGACCCCTAGTCTACTGTGACAGATTCCATACGCGTACTACTTTGTTTTTCGTGTCCATATATTCGAGCATCGCTCATTCGTTGAATGGTCAAGAGGCAGCCGAGATGCGCTGTTCAGTTGACGTCTTTTCACTCGGTGCAGCATTTTAGACTAGAATTTTCTGGTCCATTAACGAGGTATCACTAATCACTGTATGTTGAATTTGGCATACGCACTGGTTTGTTCATTCATTACTCTTGTGTAGATTACGCATGGTATTCTTTGAATTCAAATTTTAAATAGCAAGTCATGAGTTGAATGAACTGCTAGCACCATAATTTAACAGATTTAAATCAGGTATGTTTAAATATTCTGTTTGTATGGAATTCTGACAGGGCACCTGAGGGGAATATTTGGTAGAAATGGAGGAAACTCAAAAACGAGTTCAGTTGGTTGCGAACCCCCATGTCACTTCTTAAGGCCTTTATTTTACGTCAGTGAACAAGGTGCTTATTGCTGGTCTATTAGACCAGGCATGTCCAACCTTTTTAGTGTCGCGGGCCACTTTCCCATGGGGAAATTCATTGCGGGCTGCAAACGTTTTAACCAAACTTAAATACCAACTCAATAGAATTTTGAGCGTCGCTAAATCAAACGCCTGGATTGCACAACACTTTTGCGAATTTTTGATCACAACATGCACACAAAGACAATGGACCATGAAATACAACTCAACTTTTGTGCAAAATGCACACACATTGGCGTAAAAAATCGAAAACAAAAAAAAAAAAGTCAGCAATTTTTTTCTTTAACTAGTGCGAAACTTGCTTTCGATTGTCATTGCTCAACTGTTTAAATATCAACGAGTAGTTTTGATACCGCACAATGTAACTATCTGGCTTGTCAAATTTTCGTTCATCAGTGTACTCCTATGCTTCGACTATATAATTTTCAATTATAAGACTTCAAGCTCGAAACAGATTTACGGCATATTAGGCATACATCGTTGTCTTACAACTGATATTTCCGATTTTCATTCTCAAGCTTCATCTTTTTTGTTCCAGACGTACCGTTGGATTTGTTTTTGTGGTTCAACAACAATCGATAAAACACAGTACCGATATGTGACTTCAACCTTGATGACTTCACAATGGGTAGAAAACTCATTGTACCGCCACAGATGTTGCAGGCTTGACTGGCCCTCTGTAAAATCATATTCTGTGGCTCTAAGTCTAAACAACGCTTTACTTATGGTGGAGTTGCGTGAAAATATAGTCTCTAAATTCTAGTAAGATTTGATATCATATCAGGAAATTTTTATGTTAAATATGTTTACATGTCCGTATCTATATGAAAACTTCAAGTGGGCCGCACGAATTCTTCCCGCGGGTTGGACATCCCTGTATTAGACCATTGATTTCAAAATATCATTTTTTCATTATTTCTATACAGTTCACCTGGTAGAATGCGCCGTCCTTATTTACCTACGCGGCGACCTTTTTCTCTTGATTTTCACAGGGTGAGTGAATTCCCGTACGCTGCAATGATAGTTCATATAATGTCAGCAGTCCACTGTTCACATTTCACATCCCTCATCTCACAACTTGCATCTTCGAATCAATTTGAATACATTTAAAATTAATAGAACAATATTGTTTAAAATTGGGTACTCCCGTAGTGTGTGTACCAACTTTCATCTCAATTTTGCATATTTTATTTCTATTACGAGTTCGGGGACTGTCTGTGTTAGCCGTTAGTCGTTGGTGTTAGCCAAGTAAATATGCCCACTGTCCATAGGTTTTAGTCCCTTTACACAACTTGATGTGAAGTAGGTGAACAAAATTAGTTACCTCCATATTGGTACACACACTTCCGGAGCGCCCAAAATTAGGCTGTTGTAATTTCAAGATTATTTAATTATATAACAATCCGAAGTTTGTAAGTTCAAATATATGACGATTAAAAAGTAGAATCATAGCAAATGTTTGTTTAAACTCAACAATATATTCTCATATTTTAAAGACAGATTCATTTCGACGAAGCCCTCTTTTACGATACGGTCCAGGCCTAAGAATGGAGTATCCCGGGCCCATGCCATTTGGTTCACCTCGTTCCCACCCGGACGTCCTTCACCACATATGATGGGTGGATTTCCTGGCGACAGGGCACTTTTTCAACATCCAAAACCTAGATGGGGTTCGCCACCTCATCTAAGCCACAGGCGATCTAGTAGATCTCCTCCACCAGGTTTACGAAGAGATGACGGGCCGGGGCCTTCTCGATTTTAGCAAGAAAATTTGCATGTTTCTTCCTTATTGTCCATGCACACCACTGCCTTCTTGTTCTTTTCTCTTGATTTTGAATATATATCATGAACTGAATTTAGTGTCGAAATTTAACTGGTTTATTACTTTGAATACCTACCAGCTATTTTTGTGATATTTTGCATTATTAATTTTGATAAAAATTTATATTGTGCTTATTTGTGTTGCAATTTTTTTGAAATAATCACAAGCCACCTTTGGTGTCGAACAAATTCTTATTTATGTCATTTTATTATTTTTAATCTGATAGCAATTTAGTGTCGGCAGTTAGTGATTATTTTTCCCGATTTATTTATTTTTTTCAAACGTACTATTTATTCTGCGAACTTAATGGGGTCTGAAAACCTGAAATATATATCAAATCCTTGGTGGGCATGATATTGATGAAGGGGAGATCCAAGTTTTTAGACCGGGAGCCAAAATATTTGCCCACCTAGACTGACGTGTCATGTAAGGGTAACGTAAAAAGTTACATTTTATAAACAATATTTATTGTGGTACATAAAACATTAAAATTTGGTTTTACTTTGGTTATGGCAGTATCAGACGGTCAAATTGAATAACCCAACGGGCTGGATTTGCCCAGCGAGCCGTAGTTTCCCCATGTCAGCGTTATAGCGACTGGAGATTATGGAGAACAAGACTTCCATTGTGCCAGTTTTGCGGTCAGGAATAAAAAAGCCAGCGATTATATTGACGTGACCATACTATGGTATTTTTTAAGTGTCGAAACAACTGGCATGAGTCTATTGCAAACATTATGTTACCAATGTGCAAATATTCTACATGTACCAACTCTTATATAAAAACCAAATTAAAAAAGTTCGAATCTGGAGCGTTCCTAATACCGCCCGGAACAAACTCCATATCGTGCCAACAAACTACACTTATTGTTAATGCGCATGTAATATAGTAGGTGTGTATCCAGTTCATTAGAAATGAGTAATCGTGATTTCAGTCTCCACTTCCCAGCAATGTTGACAAAAAATTCATAGCAGGCCTACAAGTGCAATTTATTGAAAAATACTAAATATATCGACCAGGTAATTTGAACACAACGATGTTAAAGTTTGGAATCATTCTTATCATCTCCTATGTCTTTAACCAATGTGGCAAAGATGAGATTTATTACTGGGTCGGGCCATGATCCCGCCTTTGTTATAACTGGTAAAATAATAAACAGAGAGGTAGTCCTGCTTATTGTGTGGTATACTCTCGTCTCGGTCGCAACAAAAGGTATCGTTTTGAACAATATTTATCATCACACATTGTCTTTGAAATGATCGGGGGAAAATTGATTCATGACTATTTCATCGAGCTATTGTGTGCGAAACTGGTAATAAATGTGTCAAATAATGCACGAAAAATCGTGGCTCATAGAGTTTTACAGACGAGAAACGTAGATGGATTCAGCCGGTTAACAAGAATTGAATTTTCATGCTACTCACAAAATTTCCAAATTGCAAAATGATATTTTATATAAATAGTTCTATGCAAACATATTAAAAAGACACTAATGTTTGTTAACAGCTCGTTGTTTTAAACAGTAAAAAAAGTGAAAAGAGTTTCTTCGTTGACCACAACGCACCTGAACAAATATATCAGCTGTGTCACAGTGTCATAAAAAGAACATGTTTCACTTCACAAGTTTAGCATAGAATCCAACTTCCAGGACACAATAAAAATCGAAATTGAGTGCATTCATTCATTACTGACGCTTGGCTATAACACATACGACAAGGTAAAATATTATGGTGAAAGCATAAGTGTAGCAATTCCTCCGTTTTATTTATGACGATTATCGTACTTACAAAAGAATCGGTTGTACCAAATGCAAAAACAAAATTACGAAAATAATATCCCAGTTTCCCGATGTTCTTTACCACTAACGGCATAAAATCGGGAGAAGTATGAAATTTGAACAATGTTCTATTGTCCATGATTTGGCCATAGGATATAAATACGGTAGGTATAAATAATAAATTCTTTAAAATTAAAGCACAATACTATTTGCAAAACTAAGACAACCATTGCACAATCCATTTATACATGATCTTTATTTAACAGCAGCCTTTCTTTTTAGTCTGATTGCTGTCCCCCATTTCTTTGACGAGATATTTCAATCGCTGTAAACAATATTGAGCAGACTCGGTGTTTCCGCCATAATCGAGTTCCGCGAATTCACGTCGGTCAGCAATGAAAGCTTCAACTGCTACGTTCAAATCTCGCATTTCTTTATCTGTGAGTTTTTTCTGTTGTGATTCAATCTCAGTTGATAGTTCGGAATTGTTGCCTCTTCCGAGTTCTTTCAGCTCGTTAAAGCAAAATTGAACTCGGATATCGTCTTTTAAAACATCCAAAAAGGCGTCTGAGTCGTTATCGTTGAAATATGTCAAAACCATTTGTTTTAAATTCTCTACTTCCTCCTCTGTTAACGGATCGTTGTTTTTAGAGCGCTGAAGTTCATTTACCTTGGAATTTAGTCTAATATTCTCTTCTTGGAGTCGCGCGATGATAAGGTTCAGATCCTCGGTTTTATTTAATTTTGGTTTTGTCTTAATCTTAGAAACACTCTGTGCAAAGTTACATGTAGACAAGGTTTCATCCACGTTATGCTCATCAATGCTGATAGTTGCCACCAAACTCGTCACTGAATTTCCAACGAGAGAATCGCGGAGAATTCTTGTAATCATGGTATTGCGAAATGTTTCTGGCCTACTGTTGTTGGCAATCGACTGAATGACTTTGTGCAGAAATAAAAGTGATCGGTTTATATCTTTGGCTTCGGAAACCAACAAACTATCCCCAAGTTGGTCCTTACTCACTCGCTCGGATCCAGCTAAGTCTACAAAATGAAGTTTTGATTCTACAACACCAGTGTCATCTTCTCGTTTAATATAAACAGTAAAAACAACGTGAGATCTAGACGATCTGTTATTGGCATAGGTCTGTGCAATTTCTCTGTTTGAATTCCCTTCCAAAAAGACGTCTAGAGCCTCATCTGATGTTTCCACTTTACGTAAAGCCAAATTCACCAGCCTTACTTTGGTGTCATCCATTTTACAGATAACATCTCGCTTCCTCGACAATGTCTCGTGGTTAACAGAATAACTTTCCACGCCGAGTAAATCATACATCTTTTCTAGGTATATTTCCAGAAAAGAAACTTGAACTTCGAACGAATCGCCTTTGGCTTTCAAATCTTTAAATATGTAATCAATAGAGCGTGGAATCATCCCCCATTCTTCGTTCGCTTCGTATTCCAGGTCTTCGCCCATAATGGTGTATGTTTTTCCAGTTGCAGTTTGTCCGTAGGCAAAAATTGTACCGTTGTAGCCATTGAGCACATGATCTATTATAGGCCTGCCGGCGGTTTGAAATACTTCTTCTTGTAACACGTTTTCGTCAAATATTTCGTTGAATGCGAATTTCTGCGTTTTCTTCTCTTTAGCTGAGCTTGATTTTAGAAGAACATCTGTCGGTTTTGTGAATTGTATCAGTTGTGTGTGGGAGGAGTCATCGTAGGATGGCCATATTTGAGTCTGTAATCTCGCATTACTGATAGGCGGTCTGATTCTGCAGAAAGTCGATATAGTTTTATCTCCGTTTCTTTTTGAATTTTTTGACGACATTATGATGTTACATACTACAGTAGCTACACATACACAAAATGTAAAACCTGTTTAGACTTCTGAACCACGAAATACCAAACTATTATATACTTCGTGACACATTAATTCAACAAAGGCCTTTGTTTCCATCCCACCATCCTTTGAGGTGTTTGGTTTCGAGTATAAGGCTCGTTGCCAGCGCTAAGGTTTGTTTTGTAAACTCTGCGTCGATAAGATGGGGAAATGGGCAAATATTACCAACGTCGTACCATGTACGTGTAGCCTATATATATATACAAATATTGAGACAAGTTTAATCTGTCTGGAAGTGTTCAGATGAGTTGCGATTGATACCACAAATACAATATATATAATATATATATATGAATACTTTCCCTCGCGCTGAAGCTTTAAAATATTAAACTCGGAAGTGATATATTTGCTGCACGATACAGATATCAAATGGCGAGACAACGTGCACTATAACTGCGCTGAATTCGAATAGCGTGTTTGACATTTTAATTGATGAAACATAAGCAGCATGTTATGCATACATTTACTTTCATAAATCAACAATCCTGTTGATGGTGGGTTAAAGAAAATTTGGAAATTTGCTTGTTCTCATGCACGACTGTTCAGAACCTAATTTGCCCTAGGTCAGGGGTTGGCAACCCCTGGCACGCGTGCCAAACTTGGCACGCGAGCCCATTTATTCGGCACGCGAGCGAATCCTCGGAAACGAGGTCATTCTTCTTCAGACAAAAAGTTTCAAGACTCTGATGAATTATCTTAACAATCCGTTATTTATTCAAACTCCTTCTATCCTTTCGTGACATATGACTACAAAGAATTATATTATGACGTAACAAATTAGTGAGCTCTCGAGAAGAGCGCAGCATCCATTTGGTTACATTCTTAAATAATATATTTCGTCTATGCCACCCTTTTTCTTCATTTCTGCTTGATTTATAAGGTTGTACAGCTCATGTTGGTTAAAGTTATTTGCTAACTTACTATCAAATAATTCGATACTATATACCAGGGGTGGGCACACCGCGGCTCGCCGGACTTTTTGTGCGGCTCTTCTCGCTAACACAAATTATTATCCAAATTTTAACTAACAGAAAAACTTTAATGTAAACTCTTTTAATTTATTAAAAGTCGTAAAGAAGTTTTCGTCAATAATTAGGACAAATTATGTTTTAGTATGAAAATCGCTGTAGCGTTGAATTTAAGTCGAGTCAGCAAATCTTTCGTCACAATGGTCAATGTTTATTGATGCGTCGGCGATATTGCAGCTTGATTGCGGTTAGTTAGTCTAAGTAAGTTACTGTGCGACGTGTCCAAAATTAAAAAAACGAAAGTACGAAGATGAAAACAGAATTGTCAGAGTTGCCTTGTTTATCTATTTATTGTTATTAGACTCTTGTGTGAATTTCTTTTCTGTTCATAGTATTTCGATAATATTAATAAATTCACAAATTCTGCGGCTCTTTTAAAGTTCTGACTTGCAGCATGCGGCTCTTATACTAAGAAACTGTGCCCACCCCTGCTATATACATTCGAAAGAAATATAAGCCATTAGGGAAGGGAATACAAGAGAGAAGTGCAGAAAACAAAATATTGCGTGATTGGGATGCTAAATTTTTCGTGTCTTAAAAACTCTCCATGTTTTCCACCTACTTATGCTTGTGAATCTCTTTTCTCAGTTATGAACTTTATTAAGTCTCGTAATAAGAGTAGCCTGAAAGTTGAAGCCAGTAGTTCGTGCATTTCTCTGAGAGTTACAAAATGTAAACAATGTACAATGTAAAATCTCTATCAGCGGTAATGCAGCTGCAGAAGTCTCACTGATATAGAATAAGAAAGTAATCAAATCAATTTGTCGGACTGATATTTTCCCGAATAGTGAATTTGTCTGTACATGTTTAAAGGTTTATTATTGTGTATATTTGCTTTGAAAGTAGCAAAGCATTGTTTTTAATATTGACCGGCACGCGGAAGAATTTTGTCGTTAAATTTAGCCGATTTTGGCACGCGAGCCAAAAAAGGTTGCCCACCCCTGCCCTAGGTCAAATGAGAAAAAACATAATATAAATTCAAAACTAGTGCAGGGCAATCTTTTTCACGGGCGAATGTTTCATAGATATATCAAATCGGTTGTACCAGAATTCCATTGTTCAAAGTGGACTCCCGCTTTGTGAAATTTCAATATGTCGTATACAACTTCGATTTATTACAAAAAAGTCTTGAAGTAAAGTGAAACTACTTACAAGGTCGCAGTATTTAGCAATAGGAATCTCGTTAAATAAGTAACACGGTGAAGGTTCATTACCGCTTCATAATGCTGAATATGGGTCACAGGTAGAAAATTTTGATAAAAACTATGCATATAATTCTTAAAAAAATGTAAAAAAAAGTTCGAGTATTTTGTGAAGTTGTCGCATTTACGAAAAATTATAAGTTTAATCTATCGCAGGGGTTTAACGTGACTTGAGATACAAAATCTAAATTTATAGCTGAACGAGTATATAAGTTTCCTATGATCAACTCCCATAATATATATATTTATGTATATATATATATATAACTTTTCGAGTATACTGGTTGCTGCATACGCTCCATTGCTCCTTCTATTGCAAGGTACTCCGCGAGTCAATTCGTGCAGGCCTGCATATTTCGATAAGTAATTATGTACCCAAGCAATATGATAAATGGAAAACAAGGAATGCGGATGAAGCGACCCCGGCAAACCTGCCTTGATAAATACTTAGATAGGCGTAGACTCCTGTCATTCATAACCAGTATGATATGTTAGGGTTATTTCGTTTATCAATCAAAACGCTCCTGGATCGATTATTATAGAACTCATTAAAAACCAATTGCAATCAAATTGACTAACTCTGCCCAAACAACTATTTCGACGTTTCACAAGAGAATCCACTAGTTCCCCATCTATTACTGGCGGGGTACCCGCTTGTCAACAAAGTACAGTACTAAAAGTTTTCTTTCAAGAACCTCCTATCCTTGGAAAATACTTTTTCATCATCTGTTTTCTAAACATACATGACTCTAATTAATTCAAGTCTAGTGTGAACTATTATCTTGTTGCAAGATTAAACATATATATATATATATAGCTTTTACGACGCCATTAGTACAGGGTATCTCTTGTCTTGGACTCTTGGTACTCTTTCCTCGTTAATTGAATTCTTGGAAATTGTCTCCGAGCAAACTCTCATAAAATATGGTTATGACGTACCAAAAACAAATAAATGATATCGTAATCGCGGCAGTTCAAATATAGTTGGAAGAAGACAGAAGAGCAGACAAACAAAAGTAAGCTGTGATATAAATAAAACAAGTTTATATAATGAATAAATACAATGATTAGCGGAGTCACATTCTGTCCAGGGCCGGATCATGCTTTTTAGACCTCAAGCACTTAAGATGTTGGCGCCCTATTAATAAACAAGAGAGTGATGCTGAGAGTGATGTACACGAAGGTCAAACCGAAGTAGTATGGGCATGCATTCTGTCACGGCAGACTACAGGTACCACGGGCCTAACGACTAACGCAAAACTGCCACAACGTCGGCAATTTTTGTTGACGTATCCACGCAATCAACAAGTACATTTTACGTACAAAATAATAATGAACTGGTGTTATATGTTATCTGAAGCTGGATAAGTATTATTCTGTATTCAATACTAATGAGAGCCAGGCCACGATTAATTTGCCAGTTTTTTGAGAAACAGTTCCCATACAAACATTGATAGAGAGGTTAAGATGATACATGGGAGCTTCATTTCAACCGGGTCAATATTGAGGTATGTGTTGTCTGACCAACTCGAATTGTTTCATCAAACACTATTAAGGCAACATTGGAAAATCGTCTATGAAAATTTGTTGGTGCCCCCTTTTCCTTGGTGCCATAAGCACGTGGCAAGGATATTGCAGAACCGTTGGATAGTTTTTGACAAATCGTAGTTGTACCTTTTCTAATACAGCCACGCAGAATAGTCGTGGTGGCATCAACTCATACGTAAAACAGACAATACGAAGGCATCTTTGATTGGTAAAATTAAAATATGTATTCAATCGACAAATATTCACTGAAAAATCTTTTTGAGTCCGATGTAACAACATTAGTTTCAACGTAATGATAAATGAAAAAGATCGAATTTCCAGCGGGAAAGTATATCTTAGGATTCAATTTTGCGTATATACCAAATTTTTTTAGACTATCTATGCTGTTTTTTATTGTTCTATTTGTTTATGTTATATCATGGTTGTACGCCGGAGATAGACATGTTTTTTTTGATATATTTTCCACTGGAATAGATTATACTATTATTGGTGGACACTAGGTCGCCTGCGCACTTGCATAACCACTCATCTGCAAAAAGTTTCAGTTTGTGCACTTGTTCGGTTGGATGCATGCATATAATTTAGTCTGCGCAATTCCATAACTGCAATTCTTGCTTTTGTGATAATTTGCACACTCGCAAATTTGAACACCGACACATCCACATGAACACGAGTGCGATCCTGAACTTTTGCTCAACTTTTCGTCCAAACGAACCAATCGAGCTAGATCGAATTGCGTGCGTGTAGCTTGGATAACTTCGACTGCTTTTATACCGGGCCTTGTTCGCAGTAATGAATACACATGGTGAACAGGTCTGCGGACCTGACTTATAGTGAAACAAGAATTAAGTAGATGTGGATGTATGAAGGAATATGGACGTTCAGGAGTGTTGACGTGAGTTATACAAGAGCGCAAATAAGCAACATAACAGAAGTATGCAGCAAGCACGTAAGGCGTCTTGGGTTCACAGATGATACTCTGTGCAGTTGTGCACGTGTACTGACACTTGACAGGTCAAGCAGGTTGGCCAATGTCTGAATGTCATGGTACACAGATGTGTAAGTAAATTGACATCCGCAACTGGCCACTCGGACTTGCACAGATGCTCACACGCAATCCACATTTGGGCGTCTTGCTGCATTTTCTCTTTTACGTAGCTACACATACACATGCTTGCAAAATTCCATATCTGATCAACACCTACACGCGTTCAAATCCGAATACTCATAGAACTGAGTACCAACATATCTGTATGAACACGGCAACAAGTCTGATCCTCCGCATTTGACTGGAGGACACGAGCATTGTCGCCGCATCTCCCGTCAAAAGCGACAGCGTTTTTTTAATGTTTTTTACTTGAATCAATCCATTACTTTTTTTTTACTTTTTAAAACATACATTTATATCATTTACTTTGCATTTATCGCTAGTTCAATGCAGGAAATAATAGGATTCAGCCGGTTCGCACCGGTTCTATAGAACTGTCTCACGGTATTTTATGAGATCAGCGAACCGATTAGCTTTGTAACAGAACCGGCTAAAAATATGACTTTTGTGATGGAACCGGCTGACAAAAAAATTGAATCCCACAACTGCCAATAGGTGATAACTATTAGGTTTGAGTATTTGCATTCTGAGATAACTAGTTTGACGCAATAAAATAGAGTATAATGCAGTGCCTTGCAACTAGAAGAGATTTCTTCTCTATCGACTAGGTCAAAAAAAATTCGCGTTATTGACTAGGTTTTTTTTAAGGGGAGGACTTATATTAAAATTATATTTCAAATTCAGGCTAGGTCTTATTTTCAGGGAAACACGGTATTCGGTTATATTTACATTACGCGCTGCATACTGATTGGTAATTTGCCGAAGTGAAGGAGTTGAAATGGACAATGCACGCCAGGTTGCAGGACAGTTGTTGAAACACCGTTTTGCTGAATGGTGCGGTTCAAGTTGTATGTTGCATGTTATACTACTGGCATAGCAATGCTATGTGATTATAGCGTGTCAAGACCTTTCGAGTATTCGATTCAGGCCGTATCTTCTAATCGGTTCAACGTCGTTTTCAAATATTTTGATACTATTTATATTTTTACTCAACTACGGACGAGAGGATTGTGTTGTGTGTGATGTCATGGCAATGTATGTTCCTCCAAGCATCGGCTTAGTTCCGTAACATTGGCTAATCAACAAGATGTCGAAGGTGACGTAAAGACTGTTCAGACATATTTTTTCACCCAGGAAGATATTCAGACACGGTGATAAATATTCACTTTCCTTCATGGTAATACAAGCTATTTGTCAGTTTTTAAGTTGTGTTTGCGAAATTTAGATATAAATCAGATAACCTAATGGTAGTTTACCGAAGTTTAGTTAAACTTAGAGTGATAAAATCTTTGTCCAGGAAAATCTGCGTCACATATTGGTTAACATAATAATGGTTATAAACATGAAGACTAGTTTATAAGTGCCAACTCACGAAAACATAAAATAAGCTTCATATTCTTTGCAATGGTGAAATAGTTTTTTTTTTAATCCTGGTGCCAACAGTCGGGAAACATCCATGCAGACAGCGCTATTTTCATTGAAGAATGCCTGAGGACCACAACCATGGTTGCTTGAGGTTGAATATATATATGTCGGTTACTAAATTTCCCACGAATCGTTATTCTGCCAAGCTTTAAACATACAGCCTTACATTGTAACTCTCGCACTGAATTGCTACGAACCACTTCCGATTTAAAGTCTTTATTCTCTACAACCTAAAGCCCAATTAAAAATGCTAATTTTCCTTAAAATAAAGTTTGTTAAGACTTTATACATAGGTATTTTCTATTGGCATAGAAGCCAAGACCCCCCAAAACACTCTTTACAGCTCCCTGGCGTTAAATTATGACGACCGGTGATAATCAACAATTAAAATATAACTCTTAATACAAAAAACGCACCAGAGTTTATATACCACCATAAATGCAAATTTTACGGTTGTTTCGATACGATAGACGCGATAACGGGATATAATTCTGAAATTTCACATTGCAAACATCTTCTATTGGAGGGCCAACGCACAGAAGTTTAAAACAACAGAAAATCGTAATGTAATTCCATTCCGTAGCAGAGTATTACAACAGTAAAGTTGTTGTTGTTATATGTTTTATGACGCTTATAACATCAGTTGTCTTTTGCGACATTAATCAGTTCGAATTGAACTTTTGATACTCACATATTATACAATATTTAAAAATGAATAGATATACGAATAAATCAATTATGGTAAATAATTAATCCTGAATATTTCTGCCCGTAGGCAAAACAAATGCTATTGCAGTTTCAGCCATGTCCGTGAAATTAAGCCCTAGCTCCAAAGTCAGTTCCAATTAAAGTTATTTTGTGAATGACTGGAATTCTCTGATGATTATATTGCTGACAATGCAGTAAGACGTAAGTAATGGGCTACGGTCTCAGATACAGGATACTGTTCGCAATATCCACCGGAGTTGCAATCAATTTTGAGTAAATAAGCATTCAGAGCGCCATGACTGGTTTGCTGGCGGAATAAAAAAAACTTGATATATATTTACGCAATAAATTACCGTTTTCGAGTTGTGACATCACGGTGGGATGAAATCTTTTATTTGGCTTGGCAAGTAGCTACATATTATTCCGTATGCCGTAATTCTCGGACAAATGCATTAGAATAGAATTTTGCTTCTAAGACGGCAAGTGGAAGCATTGCATCAATAGGAAGGAGGTTTGTTGTTTGTCCCCTTTGTCAGATTATCTACTATTTCGTTTCCGATAATTCCTCATTGAACTGATGATCATGGGAATGCAATTTGTATACCTTGTTTTTCGTTAACACTGAGGTTACAGTTGTTATTTTTGCAAATAATATGTTCTGAAATGATGAATAGTCAAGAAGTTTTGAAGGGGCACTGAGACAATCCGGTATTATCAATACGCGTCGGGCCCTGATTGCGATCAATATGAGACAACTCAGTGTTGCGTATAGCTCCGACGTAAGTGAAAAGACATAACGATGAAATTTGGTTGGAGGCACATAATATGTAGCATCCCGGTCGAAAGTTTGTTTTATATACTTGTACATAGTCTTAATAGTTTTCGTGAACATGGCCAAGAAATGTCGATTGAAGTATTCTTGGTGAAAATGTTTTATCATAAATCGATAGCAATGTATCAATTATTGTTACCAATTATTTATCATCAATGAAGTTACACCATATTGACAGTTGTTTATAATTGACGACAAAAGAGAATGTCCACCTCAGTAGTTAGATCGTGGCTATAGCGGGCAAATACTGTTAGTTGGGAGAGGTTTGTTACATTCACTGACTGGATGAAAACCAGGATGAAGATTTGACCCGTATGATAAGTACATCTTGGATATTAAATACAGCATTTACAATGCTGAATTTATTAGTATTATAAGATGATGAGTCCTGCTTCCTCTTTGACGTCACAAATTTGCCAATCAGAATACGATCCCTCTCTACCAGACATGGCTTTATCAATGTCTCATCGATGCTATTGAGATTTTTGGTCCTTGCTACCCATAGCGAAACTGTATAGAATGCAGACACTATCGCATTTTGTGGTTTTTGTTTGCACAATGAGTCAACATCTAACCTTGAATTATGTTGATTCAGTTGATGAGTCTCAAGACAAACATGACATTGTAGCAACTGCTCATGATTTTCTCCGAATATGTGAATCGGTATTCGAGATGACTGTGATAGTATTTTATTTCACCTTTACCTCCTTTTGTTAAACATTAAAGTTTATCAGAAAGATATGTACGACGCCACGGACCAGTATATCTGTTCATTGGAGTGCGACCAATATCAACAGGACGCCTGATTATAGAAAAGCGCTTTTTACTTGCGTTTGTTATCCACCAAGTGGGGAGTTACCCACCGTTTGGGAACCATTTCGCAATTTTGCGTTAATCTTTTATTAAAATCTCT
Source organism: Styela clava (assembly GCF_964204865.1). NCBI lineage: Eukaryota > Metazoa > Chordata > Ascidiacea > Stolidobranchia > Styelidae > Styela > Styela clava. The sequence continues at coordinate 20,763,320 of NC_135258.1, read as the reverse complement.
GAATTCAGTTAGTTCCTCCCGTCAATCCTCTCACACATACGTACACATATACATACAATGCACAAACATCTCTGAACGCTATTATGAATAGCAAGCTATTCATTAACAAAATTGATAAGTTTCACAATGCTAAATCTAATATTTACACAAGCATAATGCATAATGTATCCTTCAGCTTTTTCCTAAAAAGATTTAACAACTGATTTCTTTCCACCGAAAAACCAATACCAGTTGCAAAGGCAAGGTTTATCAATAAAATCAATTAGTGCTTGTGATTCCAGTATTATTAGAATGGATTTCTATCAATAAAAGTATTCGGAGAACTTTGTATGCAGTATAGTGCCATATGAAGTAGATTATCGAAAGATACTTTAGTACAACTTTAATTGAGAAAAGTAAGCAAGGAATTAATAAAAAGCACGTAGAGGACTAACCGCTTAATCAAAAATCTTCACCAACGAATCTGACAATAGAAGCACAATAGATTGTCTATGAAGAAAAATGATGTGCTCATAATACTCCCTCAGCGGCAACTTTGTGGCTAAGGAACTTTAAAATATAACTTTATATAGAGGCTGACATAATAATAGCATGGTCCTTGCATTTTTATTTGATTTCCTAACCATTGGTACCTCGAATATATGCGACAAATATATGCTTAATACATACACAATGAATCATTAAAACAGGTTTGTATTAAGATAAAATATCTTAGTTAGGTGTTAAACACGTTTGCATAAATAAGTACGCAAGCAGTTGGAGCAGATAGTGAGATTGCTTATTTTCCTGATGACTTGACTGTATTTCAAAATGACTTGCTCTTTACGTCAATGTTAAAACGGTAAATGCTAAACCATTAAAATCACAATATTAGCGTACTTTGCAAATATATTACAAATATACAGTATAGCATAAATTATGTTCATTTTCTACTTTGATATCAGACCAGCACATAGTGTGTAGATGGCAAAGCATTAAACATGTCGAGAAGAAGTTCAATTTACACGTACTGCAGAATTGCGCCCTCTGTAACATCGAATCAGGAACTTTTGGCAACAGCTCCTCGCCGGCGTCAGACGGAGAGAAATAAACCTTTGGAATATGAGATAAGCCCAGTAGCTGGGAAGCGACAGAATCGCAAATCCATACTAATCCGTAAGACCGACGGAGTAGAATCCCGTTTTGCTTTCAATGAAATATTCGAACAAGGGGAATCCCAGGAAAAAGTGTTCACGGTCATAGGTAAATCTGTTATAGAAAATGCTATTAGTGGATACAATAGTACTGCTCTTGCTTACGGACAGACTGCAACAGGCAAAACCTATACAATGGCGGGTGATGGGTATGCGAATGGTGAAAGTGAAACCGATGAAAAAGGTCTTATACCCAGAGGACTTGAATATATTTGGAGCGAATTGAAATCCTGCGGCCTGTATCAAGATTTCGTGCATGGAAATTTACAAAGAAAAAGCATACGATCTGTTAGACGTACAAACTCATGGGATCGACAAAAAAACTTTTGTTACGAAGAAAGAGGTAAATTGCAGAATGAATCGAAACGAAGTGCGGATGCAAAATCTTGCTGTCAGACAGGTAAAGTCACTCGAAGAAGCGATGGAAACATTTCTAGAGGGAAGCAATAACAGGGCAGTGTCGGAAACATATGTTAACAATGCGTCTTCGAGGTCACACTTCGTACTCACGGTTTACATACAAAAGGAACTCGACACCGGAGTCATTAAATCCAAATTGAACTTTGTTGACTTGGCTGGATCAGAAAGATTAGGGAAAGGTAGACTCAAAAATAAAGCTGCTGAAGAGGAAGCGAAAGATATTAATCGTTCGCTTCTTTTCCTTCGGGAAGTTATCGAGGCTACTGCAATATCCTCAGTGTTTAAACCACAAATCTTTCGCAACACATTGTTGACTAAAATACTGCGCGACAGCTTCACTGGCAAATGTGTTACTAGTTTAATAGCGACGATTAGTTCGGATGATGAAAACATTGAAGAAACAATTTCGACTTGTCAATTTGCACAAAGTGCGTGCAAAATTAAGGTAAAATCTAATCGTAATCAAACCGATGACTTGAAAAAGGTAAACTTAAAACTTCAAGAAGACAATGATCGACTTAGCGCACGCATAAGTGAGTTGGAGGCAAAAGAAGAAGAGCCAGAACTAACCAGTGAAAGGGAAAACAATTTAAAACAGCGTGTGTTCGAATTTTTCACAAACAATGACCCAAACGCAAAACTCGAGGTCGAAGATGTCAAAGAACATTTAAATTACTGTTTCCAAGAACTCAAAATACTTGGAAAAGATGATCGAAAATAGATATAATATCCAAATTCCATTGTTATTTTTTCAGTCGAACTTAATATCTCGATCGAAAATGCTGTATCATGTATATCAGTGTGTCCTTTCAAGATGTTATTTTACTTCAATTTCAGCAAAAATTGCCAAAGAATTTACATATATATATTATTACCGGGTTTAAAAATGTTTGTAACGCTTCTCAAACCGAAAAGTGATTATTAAAATCAATAGCAATAGCTTCTACCTTGCCTAATAATCCGGCCCTGACTATATCGGACCAGTTTGTACGCTTTAGCGTGTTTTACCGTTATGCATCGGCTATGGGTTATTCAGCTTTATCATTATGCATATACCTATGTTAAGTCGTTTTATATTGCAAAAGTTTGCTTCAGAATAAAATCGTTTTAAAATAATTTTATAAAACTGTCATTTCTCTAATTTTATAATGAGGTTAATGAATATTATCCCAAATATTGACAGTTTGGAAGGTTAAAAAACCTAATGCAGATGAACTGAACAATTATACCGTAATAATGCCTTTATTTTTGAAAAAAAAAAGAGAAAATACCCATATAAAGCTATACTGATTTATATAAGGAACGACGAATATAAGAATTAATACATTTTTACTATTTCGGATCTTTTTTTTTTTATCGTAGACCAGTTTATTTAAAAACGAAATTAATTTATTTTAAATTATTCTTTATTTATTAGTATTTGGCCATGTACACCATTTCTCGCGACTCAAACGGGTACGAGTAATAATAATAATAATATAATAATCTTTATTTTGATTTCCCCAAAAAAACATACACATAACAAATAATGAACACATAAAACAAACACACAGAATAATGGGAAATCGGGAAAACAGGCAAAACCTCGAGTAGGGTTTAAAACACGTATAAATACATGTGCCTGTTCACCCATGATATTACACTCACAAACATATTACAAAAGAAAGATAAAAACACGAACGTGTTATCGTTCCAACGTTCGGGCGTCCAACTTGTGTTACAAACAAAATGCAGGTGCGTAGGTTCTAATTTAAAACTGTTTACGTCGAAACGGACATGATTCGGGCTGTGTTTATACCTCGAATTTCTGGTGCCACGACGTTTTATCACAGTCTTCAACTACGATTTTATTGAGAATAGAATACTACCATGGCATGAATTGCACATTATTATTGTGTGAACCACATAACATTTGTCTCGAAAAGGTAAAATTCAGACACCCTATCAAACCAGAATGATTGGGTTGTTAATTACAGATCGTTACATAGATTTTAAAACTGGTAGAATTCGAAACTTCTAACATAAATGTTCTTAGTTGTCTATCGGGTTTAATTTGGGATGATGAGTTAACTTTCGTTCGCATTTCGGGAGTTGGGATCGAGCGATAGCTTGAATAAGGTTTCAATAAACCGAGAGAGCGATACTTGTTTTTTGATGATCGATTTTTGAAATAAATTAAAGTACTAGCCTTCTAGCGAAAAACAGTTCGGTGGAAGGTCATTCTACCAGACCCATTGAAGAGACACGTTATGTAAAGGCAAGCTAGATAATTGTCACATTGCTTTTAACGCAAATGCCTTTTTAACCCGGTTCGATCGAACCCCCGGGATGAAGCTGTAACAGGAATTTGACAAAAATCCTCTGAAATACCTAGTCAATTGTGTAAAAATCCCGCGGATAACCAAACTTCCACGATGAGACCTCTCATAAAATAGAATGACTATGCATATTTTATACCAGGACAAAATATGCTAAAATTAAAAATAAATCGGATAACAACAATTTGACGCGGAACCACTGAAGGTCTTTCACAGAATTTATTGTTGTTATTGGACACGTAGTGGACATAACGATCGTTTCAATATTATGTTGTTGTTGTTCTTGTTGTTGTTCTTGTTCTTTGACACGTTTTTAAAAAGTCGCTTTTCTCTTCGAATACTGGGCCAATTGCTTTGAAATTTTCAGTGGTTGAAGATTAATTTTTTCGCTAGAAGGCTATTACTTTTGTTTATTCTTAAATTTTATATGAATCCTATGAGATATGATATTTCATACAAAATTTCGCGGTATTTATTTTTACTCATGGGAACACTGTTTTACACTTATTTCAAGCGGTTTCGCGATCGATTGTCTTGCTCAGTACTACAGCTACTGTAGGTCGGTACTGGTAAGTTGCCATACCGGTGCCGTAACGCAGTGAAATTGACTTATTCCTTCCGCGGTATTACTAATGCTGCAATGCAAGTTTTATAGCCTATCGTATGCGGAACGGAATATCAGACCTACAGGTTCGGTACCGGTACTGGTAGCTCAGTACGTAAGTACGATACTGGTACTGGTGCCGGTACCGGTGTCTTACCACAATGAAATTACCGTAACTTATTCTTTCACGGTCCTACCAGTGCAGTAATGCAAGCGTTGTAGCACTTGTAGCCTACTATATTTGTTTATTTTGATGAGAGTCTACTGGAAACAACATAAAATTTGAAAGGGAAGAATTGTTCTGTGATCAATTATCTGTCCTAAAGTGTAAACAACATAAAATTTGCAAGGGAACAACTGTTCTGTGATCAATTACCGTATATGGCCTACAGTGTACAGGTAAGATGCTGCCTGACTGCTAACTCAGTACCGCTTGACACGTTTTTAAAAAGTCGCTTTTCTCTTCGAATACTGGACCAATTGCTTTGAAATTTTTAGTGGTTAAAGATAAAAATTTTCTCCAGAAGGCTATTACTTCTTTTTTCGCTATGACGTCATCAAAATTATGTGACTCTACGTGTCCATATATTTGAGCATAGCTCTCTTGTTTGTTTTTATGGCGCTTATAACTTCAGCGGTCTTTTGCGCCTTTGATCAATTCAAATTTAAAAATACTATACTAAAATATAATACAATATTTACAAATATATAATCATACAATTGAATCAGGGGCGTAGCCAGAAATTTTCAAAGGGGGGGTTCTGAATTTTTTTTTGCCAAATTAGATGGAAACTGCTAGCGGGTACGATCGAACGCTGGAATACGCGCGTTTTTAGTAGTCTAGGGGGTCATTTCAAGCTACGGAAAATTGCTATCTATGATACAGAAAAATGATTTTATTTTTTTTACATTTAAAAAAAAAGGGGGGGTTCGACACGCAAAACAACCCCCTGGCTACGCCACTTAATTGATTCAATTACAATAAGTAGACAAAGAGATATAAAAAGAGTATTAAAAGATAAGTTAAAATACTACTTTTTGATTTATTTTTTGTCTGGAGAGATCTTGAACTATGGGCCATGCATGTCCCCATTCCCGCGAATAGTAACGGGAATAGGATTCACCTGTTTTTAAATATTTACTAGCTAAACTAGCTCAAATAATTTGGCTATTTTTGCTGCCAAATATTTATATTGACATTTTAATATTACATACTATACATAGTAATTATGAAAAAATATATCAACACAGCCTAGAAAAATGAGCAACTATAGGCGCCCAGTTTTAAATCATACAGTGGAATCGGAGTTCTTTTTTACAGCACATGTACTTTTTGGCACGGCTATGAATTCTGACTATTTATCGTCAAACGCTGGGGTAATTTAGTCCATCGACGTCGTTAAACTAAATCCAAAGCAATTATTCCCCTACGCAGGTATTAAATATTGCCTAAACTCAGTGGCGGCGCGTCAATAGGGCCAACCGGGGCAATGCCCCGGTTGTTTTTTCGGTATAACAAAAAATATTCGAAAAATACCTCAATATCGGTTGCACAGACTGTCTACACTAGCCATATTCTCCCGACATGGTTCATTTTTCGCTCGCAAAGCCTTCGCCGAACGTCGACGGGACGACACCGATTTTGCCCCGGTTGCTCATTGTATATCGTATTCTCTATTTTATCTTCCACTCGGCGCGTTTGTCTCGTTTGTTTTCTGTTTCTTTTACTAAATCATCGGGACCGATCGGGGCTAGCCCCGAAATTATGACGACACAATGCCGACGTTTCTTACAACAACGTGTTGACATATTCACGCGTTCCTTCTCGTTCGTTGGTTGCTTGAAGAGTTGATAGTTTCCTCGCCTTCGTTTTTGTCGCTTGTTTCGCTATTTGAATCAGTTAGAGACCTTTAGTCCATTTGCTTTCGATTTTCCACATTCCTTTTGAGCTCCTCACTTCTTTCCGGCTTCGCATTTCTTGGCCTTAGACCTCATAATGAATAAGGTTGATGCACTACTTCGCACTCCGTTTTCGCAGCTGCCGCTGGAACAAAAATTAGAGGTACAACGTCTTGGGCCTTATCAACCAAAAAATTGTTCACTGGAACAATCCCATGACGGAGGAAAGCGTCGGCGTACATTCTGCGCAGAAACTTGGTATAAAAAACACGAATGGTTTGTTACAGCGAGGACAAAAATGCACTTTTTTGTTTTTATTGCCTACTTTTTGCGTGTAATTTGGTTTTAGAGATCTTAAACATCTTTCCGAGCGTGCCAGGAATCATCAATCTTCTATGGAGCATCTGGACAATGCAGTAAAATACCGAACATTCGGAAATGTTAATATTGCAGCACAGTTGGATGAAGGACGCGCGGTTTTTTATTCGTCGGCACAACCAAAACGTCGAGAAAAACCGCCATGTTCTCGGTCGATTGATAGATGTTTTGAAGTTCATTGGTTGTCACGAGCTGTCCCTCAGTGGGCACGATGAACGGGCTGGCTCTTCTAATAGAGGGGTATTTTTGGATATGGTGGAATACACCGCATCCCTAGATACAGTATTGAGAGATCATCTTGATGCCGCAACTGTTTCGAAAGGGACATCTAAGGATATCCAAAATGATTTGCTCGACTCAATGTATAAAATTTATTTACAACATTTGGCTCTGGAAATTGAGAATTGCCAGTTCCTTTCGATTCAGTCTGACCAGACAACTGACATCACGTGCGTTTCCCAACTGGCTGTGATTTTTCGGTTTGTGAAAGATGGTAAACCTACCGAGAGATTTCACAGTTTTGTACCAATCGTTGATCGCACGGCTTGCGGGATATCGGCTGTACTGAAAGAAGTCTTACAGCCTTACAACGCGAAGTCAAAATTGATAGCTCAAACTTATGACGGCGCGGCAGTCAATCGCGGGTCGAAACATGGTGTTCAAGTTTATATAAAAGAAGATTTTCCTCATGCGCATTTTTTACATTGTTATGCACACCAATTTAACCTCGTTATTAAAAATATGTGTCTTGATACCCCTCTCGTCCGTATATTTTTTGCAAATGTTTCGGGGTTTTCTTCATTTTTTTCCGTTTCGCCGAAGCGCTCTGACCTCCTTCGCCAGATATGTAGCCGCCGTCTCCCAGCTTGTGCACCAACACGTTGGAACTTCCAATCACGCGTGGTGCAGGGCGTGTCCGAAATTAGGTCTGAGCTCATTGAGTGTTTCAATGGCATTCAGAGCTCTCCGGTTTGGGACGAACGCTCTGTGAGGGAGGCGGCAGGTCTAAAGCGTCTGCTAGAAGATGGTGAGTTTTCATTTTTTCTCCACAATATTCTATCACGTGGATGTATTATACGGCGCATTGCAGTCAAGGCTAATGGATGGAGCGTCTGTGCAGTCGTGTATTTCAGACTTCTGCGATGCTGTATCTCGTATCCGGAAAACAATAAAATACGACGCACATGGAGTGCTTCTTTACGCCGCGGGCAAACAACGCAGCGTTTGATTTTGTCTGCAAAGGAATGCTGTGACATTCTGGTGAATCAAATAGGCGATCGTCTGCGCACTGAACACCTTGCCGCGTTCTCTTTGATGAACCCCAAAATTTTTTCAAAATTTGCACGTCAATTTCCCATCCATTTGTTGGCTACTGTCTCCAAATTTTACCCCATAATAAACGTGGGTAAATTGGAAAATGAATTGCGATGTATATACACCAATCAAACTTTTTTGAACATCACATCAACTTGCGCGCTCTATGGGTTCCTCATAGATAACACTCTAGTAACTACCTTTGCGGCGTCTGCAAAATTTCTGGTCATCATTTTGACGACGCCTATTTCTTCCGCCAACGCAGAGCGAACATTCAGCACGCTGAAGCGTATTAAAACGTATCTCAGAAACACAATGAAGCAAGATAGATTAAATTCCTTGGCTGTTTTATCCATTCACAGAGACGTTATTTCTGGGATGCATGACTTTAATCAGCGCGTCATTGAGCATTTTGCTTCCAAGAAACCGCGGCGTGTTGCATATATGTTCAAGCAGTAGAAGTCTAGCAGCATATATATCTATGAGTGAGCGACGCATGTCCTTATCTTTGCATTACCTTTCCTTTCTTCATAGTAACGTTTTAAACCTTATTTTAGGTTTTGTCTGCTTTCCCGAAGTTTTTGTTAATATGTCATTGTATCTATCTCGGTAAATATTGCCTTTACTTTTGAAAGAGGTTTCAAAATAAACTATGTCTATATTTATTAATCCTTTGACTTGGACCGGTTTTAAAGACACTTCCTTATCGTTAAAAATTGTCGCTTTTGCCGATTGGTTGTTACCGATGGAATGGTTTTTATACTCATAAAATGATGGGAGAACTTACAGCGCTCATCCTGTCCCCGTAGATGGGGGTGACTTGGTCCCGCAGTAGCTTGCCCCGGTTGTCAAAATGACCACGCGCCGCCACTGCCTAAACTGTCTCAAAATATACGATAGTAATTTTGAAATGTTATAAAATAGTAAAATAAAAAACATTCTCGACGTATTATAGGTACTTCTAGTCGGCGCTGATTGATATCCTTTTATTTTAACTGTAATTTATTGCCGCGACGATTACGATTAAACACAAAATAAAATATTTTAAATATGCTTTAAATTTAAACGTATGACGGCTGCGCTAGAATGCGTGGGCGATATTGGTTATTCTTTTAAACACGAAAAACGATATTCGAAGTTTACGATTTTAATATTGAATTGGTATTGAACATCCCGGCCTATAAGTTTTCTAATTCAACACCGAGATTACTAGCGTCGGTGCACAATGCATCTGAATCAAATAATGCATCTGGATACCAAACATCAATTTCATATTATGTGATATATCTTTTTTTCAATCTGAAATAATGTGTACTATGGATAACGCTCAAAAACCATTGTTTTAACCCGCCTGCCCTACACAGCACACTTAATTGAGGTAATAGTTACATAGTATCGGTATCGGAATATCGGCCTTTTTGTAATATCGGCGTATCGGTATCGGCATTGTGGGATCCAAATTTTCGTCAGCCGGTTCCGTCACACAAATGTCATATTTTTTTAACGGTTCTGTTACAAAATTCATGTCTTTTTCCAGTAATGCTAACCGTTTCGCTGATCCCATAAAATTCCGTGAGACGGTTCTATAGAACCGGTGCGAACTAGCTGAATCCCACTACTGAATATAACTACCTCACTTTTTGACAAAAGGTCAACTTCTTCTTTCTGATTTTCAGTTTTTTTATTATTGACTTCAACCATCTCTTCTTTTGTTTTAGGGTCCAGCATTTTAGTCACTTCAACCACCTTCCGTGAGAAAAAAAATTCATCCCCATTCTTGTATTTTAGGGTTTAGCCTTTGAATAACTTCAACAACCACTTTCTGTCTGAAGAAATTTTATCCATTTATTTTTTTAGGGTTCATCATTTTTGTGAATTCGACCACCGCACTGTTCGTCGAAAGAAATTTTATTCAGTTCTTATTTTCAACCACCCACCACACCAAAACTTTTTTGCTCGCGGTGCACTGAGCAAATAAAATTAATTTCACGGCACAATTGTAAAAAATAGAGTCAGATTATTCTGCAAATGTTAATGCGATGTGTGTGCCTGCTTTAAGGAACAATTGAAACGAGATTTCGGAGTCGCAGTTCTTACCACTTCATGACAGCTCCTGCCACGAACAAACCGCGGCGTCTTTTGCTATGATTTATGCATTGGGGGGTATATACACCTCAATGATTTTGTGGCGCTATTGCTGGTATATTCACAAAGTTATGTACCATATTTTAGTTTACCATGCGGAATTATATCTACTTAAACCTGGAACATAACCCCAAATCTATCAAGACTGTATCCATAAAAAAAGGTTCCAACTTACCCAATATTTGTCCCCATCAGGGGCAGCCCTGTCTTTACGGCCGACCTGTCGTGGTTACGACAGCAAAATTTTACCCGCCATTGGTTTTCAATTTGCTGCCGCGGTAAAGGCAGCTCGGCGCTCGCCATCGGTTTGTGGCAGCTAAAAAGTCAGTCGCCATGAGTTTGGTCATAACGGCCATGGTTAGGAAATATCGCCATGGTTTTGCGGCAGCTTCAGACGCCACGAAATACTTGAAACTGCGCTTGAGATTTCGTCGATCCCTTTTCTGCTTTTAATATCATCCAGAGCAGAAAATGCAAATGATTAGATTACTTTAATAGCTTCTGCACCGATGATTGAATAAAATTTGTAAGCAGATAGTCAAACCTTGTCCAAATTTGCTTTTCGGTTAGCCAAGGGCCTAACTAAGCTCGAAAATCAACATGGTGGAAGGTGGACGTCTTGTTTACAAAAACATTTTGACATAACAATTACTACACGGGTGATTGTAGTACGGCCAGGCAAATACAATAACGCGTACTTATGCCCCGCAAGCTCACCCATTGCATGCACGCCTATGTGTAATACGAATAGCTTGTTTTCTAAAATTTTAAAAAAGCACCGCGGGACACAGTTTGAGAAACGCTGCTCTATGGGTTCAGCCCTTTAGTGACTTCAACAACCAACTTTTTGCTGGACGGATTTACATCCACTTCCTCCTTCTGGGGTTCAGCCTTTTAGTGCTTGCAACCACCTCGTCTCTCTAAAAAAAAAAGAAATTTGATCCTTTTCCTCCTTTCAGTTTTCAGCTTTCTAGAATTTACATTCTTGGGAACACTGCAACTTCCGGATTTCAAATTTATTCGTTTAATCGTTTTCCTTCAGTCTTGTTGTCTCATTTGTAGCAACAAAAAATTATTTTTATAGTAATTGATTGATCAGTATATGCGAGGGTCTGCCTCTCAGTATGCATAGGTCTGTAGGTACTGTACCGTACAATAGATTCAGTAGAAAGTTGTGAACCCTATTTCAGGACTCCAACTATTCGGTATTCAGCTTGGCGAAATCTTTTTTTTTATGCCATTTTATTGAATACTGTTCATTCTTATTTACAAAATCTGTATTCAATTTGGGAACTTTTATAAAATTATTAAAATGGTAACAATTCTTATTTTTTATTACAATTCCCTCTTTTTATTCTAATTTCTCCTAGGCTTTTTTTTTGTTTTGTATAGGATTACGGTATTGTTTATCCTAAGCTTTTTCTTTTTTCTAACTTTATTACAGCCATGTAGTTGTGTGTGTGACTCAATAATGTTAGGTGAGTGAACACCTACAGACCTAGGCCTACCACTTCTTTTTGGCAAAAACCTTCCATCTTAAATTCCTGTATTAAGTAGGTTTCAAACCTTATCCAAGATTTTGTTTGCTCTCCTGATTTCATAATCAGTTTTTATTTATTTTTTTTTATCAATCAATAAATCGCTTTTTATGCTGAATATGGAGTCGAAATAAACTTACCTTATCTATCAAGAATTGGATAGGATAGGATAGGATAGGATTTACATATTTATCCCGGGGGAGAGGAAAGCCGATAAGACGGCTTATCCATATGGCGAACCACGGCCTCTCGTCCGGTTACCATTCCAAGTCGGGTATGGGATTAGTTTTTACTGTATTGTTTGTTTTCGGAAGCATGGACTTGGTGGTGGAGGAAGCCGTAACCGACCAGCGGTTACGTGAACCACCCAACGACGGCGAGGAGTCCAGCAATCCTCTCGCACATAACCATCCCTGCATGGGATTCGAACCTGCGAACCCATGCAGAGTGACTAGAGGTGCGGTGGCGAGCGTATTCCTAACGCTTAGCCCGTTGAGCCACACCGCCGCGCCTTATTGCTTAAATCTTCAACTACCATTGGGTCTAGTATAGTTTAGTACCACAAGTACTTCCAGTAGGTGTAGCACAACGAATTTTGCATATGTTATTCCTAACCCCCACCTGCAGACCTGACTATGCCATCCAAAAATTACGTCACTACGACATCACCATCACGTCATATGGCTTGCCAAAGTATAGTTACAATCGCCCGAAATGGCATCTGCGCCGCCGATAACGAACTCGCTAACGCCGGCGATCTCTCTCCTATGGTGATCGTTGTGACGAAAAAACGAGAGAAATACCTTGCTCGATTCGGGTGATCGTATGCGCGTATTGGACGACCATCCGCATACTTTGGTGGGTCCTATTACGCCACTGTGACGTCCAAATGACGTAATTTTTCGGTGACGTAGTCAGGTGGGGGTTAGGATTGACATATGCAAAAATTGTTGAGCCAGGCCAACTAGAAGTGGATGTGGTTCTAAACTATACGAGACCCCCACCATTAGTTAATCTGGTGGAAAGTTTTTAAACCTTATTTCTGAATTAACTCAACTAGGCCTACCATACATGCCATAAATATTCAGATATCAAGAAGTGCTGATTCCTTAACTACCATTATTTGTCTGGGCTACCACATGTGCATGACTGCTTGATGTCCTGATGCTGTGATGTCTGTAATCAGAAATCATAATGCTGTAATGAGTTTCCATGCAATAGCAATATTCTTTTTACATGTTTCAAGTCCAAATTAAAAACTGTTACATTTCTGCATGTATTTCAGTCAGTTTCTGCATCTTTGTATCTAAATACTTGGGCTATAATGGAATATTCCGTTGACTTAGATCACATGTCACACGCTGTAACAATACTAGAAAACCTTGATGAAATGGGGAAAAACAAACAAATGTGTGATTTTATGATAAAAGTTGAATCAGAAGAATTTCCAGCCCATAAAAATGTATTGTCAGCAGGATCCGATTATTTTAAAGCAATGCTTTCTCATGATACTTCTGAAGCTCAGACAGGTTTTGTTGAAATGAAACATATATGTCCTGTGTCGGTAAAAAAATGTATTGACTACATTTATTCTGGAAAACTTCTCGTCACCAAAGAAAATATTGAACAAGTTTTAAACACCGCCAATATGATGCAATTGCAGAAGATTTGTGATGGTATTTTTGATTTTCTTGCGAAAGAACTAACTCCATTTTCTTTCCATTCAACTAAAGATATTGCTGAGTTTTTTAATTCAGCCAAATTGATTGAAAATTGTAAAGAGTATGCACAAGCAAATTTTCTGTCCATTGTCAGACTGGATGATTTCAAGTTTTTCGAGTATAAATATCTTTCATTTCTGATTGAATCAAAAAATACGAAGGCTTCTGAAGCTGCCAAGTGTAAAGCATTGATGATTTGGACAAAATTTGACATTGAAGCACGAAAATCAACATTTTGTGAAGCTTTTTGTAAACTTAATTTAGGAAAAATGCCTTTGCAATATCGAATGTATATGCTGGAAAAGGATTCTTTGTTGCTCAATTCGGCTTCATGCATGGATAAACTTCTTCAATCTCGCATGTTTAAACAATGTAATGTTGAAGCAAAAGATATTAATTTTGAATCTGATGTTGATGAGAGCGACAATGTAATTGCAATATTTGATACGCCTTCAAAATCTATCCAATGCTTCCATCCGCAACAAAAATCTTGGACAAAATTGTGTGATGTTAGTGATGAGTTTAATGATCATGTGTTTTCTACTGCACTGGTTAATGACATCATTTATGTGTTCGAAATAAATAGCTGTAATTATACATTGGATTATACTGCACCAAATCCCAGCTGGGATCAACTTCCATGTCGTAGTTTAACAGATAATAGAGTTACACCAGCTGTTGTTGACAATATTATCTATTTATTTGAAGATTCTGGAGAAGGATCCTCAATTGTAGAAAAGTTTGATATATTATCTAGAATCTGGTCATATGCGACAGATAGACCTCAGCCAGTTGCACATTCCCTCACTGCCATTATAGCAGTGAAGAATTATATTTATGTCATCGGTGGACACATTACAATCAATTCTGCGAAATTTGACCCAGTGCTTTCTGAATGGACCACTATTCCAAGAATGCCCACTAAGAGATATGGCGCAGCACCCGCAGAATTTGATGGGAAGATTTATGTGATTGGTGGTTGGACTTACGAAGAAGGTGAACTTAATGTCGTTGAATGCCTAGATACAGTTACTGAGATGTGGACCAGAGTTCCCGATTTAAACATTGTCAGGGGATCATTTAGAGCTTGCGTTATCAAGGGAAAAATTTATGCTGTTGGAGGTGAGAGTTCTGATGACACAATAGAAGAAATGGATCCCACTGAGAATACTTGGAGAGTTATAGAAAGAATGACTGATAAGGATTATGAGTGTTGGGGATCTCTGGCACTGAACGTGTGCTTTTGAATTTTGCACTAAATTTTAAGCTATTTGGATTTACAATCTATGTAGCTTCTGTTTTATATTCTATGTCTAAATAGTTGTAGGTTACTATTTTTCATTGTCGATTTTTCCATATTTGTTCATGGTTAATTTTAATCAACATTTTCTGAAGTACATGCCCACAAGTACTTCTGATTGGCTTGGCTCAACAATTTTGCATATGTCATTCCTAGCCCCCACCTGACTACGCCATCCGTAAATTACATCACTGCAAAGTCGCAGTGACGTAATAAGGCCCTCCAAGTATACGGTCTAAAAGACACAGATAATCATCCGAAATCAAGCAAGCTATTTCTCTCGTTTTCTCGTAACGATACCGATAAGAGAGAGATTGCTGGCATTAGTGAGTTATTATAGTCGGCACAGATGCCATTTCGGACGATCGAAGCTATACTTTTGCAAGCTCTATGACGTGATTATGATGGCGCAGTGACATAATTTTTGGACGACTTACTCAGGTGGGGGTCAGGAATATTATATGCAAAAATCATTATGCTACGTCCACTAGAAGTCTTGCGGCCACATACTTCATGAGACCCCATTTTTTATGATGTATCTGTAATACAGCTGGCTTATGTTATGATGTTTATTTACCAGTTTCCCAATGACTCTGTCATTTTGTGGATTGTTACATTGTATGTCTTTACAGTTTACAGTGAGACTTTTTTAACTTTATATTTTTTATATTAGATTTATATTTTTGCACATATTTCAATTGATATCAAGATGAAGATGTATCAGATAATTTTACTGTAACTAATTTCAAAATTGAGCACTGTAACTTTTTGACTTAACAGACTTTATATGAAGTAAGTTCTATAATGTAGTCTTGGCATAACAGTAGTGTCTCATTATGGATGCCCTCCTGGAACTTATTCCTGTGCCTGAAGCATGCTATAAGCCAGTATCAGGAGAATGTGTTCCACTGAATGGAACGGATTGTTTTGGAGCTCCTTTGGATTACAGTCACACTTCTATAGACTTGGTTACTGATTCATCAACTTTGGATGATGCAAGAAAAAAATTGCTTCTTTGGTCCGGTATGTTTATTTTAAATAACCTTGTTGTTTTTGAGGTTTGAATGTAACAATATCATGTTTGAGATATGTTTCTTTATTGAAAATGCCTCCTTTGTCTGCTATGTTTTTGAAACATTGGTGCAATCTTCATCGTAGACAAGTTTCTGGTTCCTCAAGGGGACTATTGTTTCATTTTCATTATTACATCTGTGTGTTGGGCAAGGCACCTATTTTAGAAAAAACTCTTGCACATCAATGGTGTGCAATGTAATAAACAACAGGCCATTGCGGACTTCTTCTGTTAGATGATTGAAATTGATCATTTTTTTTGCACTGGATAATCTAGCAAAATAATTGAACACAATTTTTATAGATATCATATATACCGGTAGATACTACAATGTACACTATGGATGTAAAATATAGGTTTTGGTTTCATACTTAACTAGAATATTATAGTATTCTTCTGTCAGTGCAAGTTACTGTAACCATTTATTATACAGGTCTTAGAAGTGTACCAAAATGTTGGCAATTGATACAACCATTGCTCTGTTCACTTTATTTACCAAAATGTGAAAACGGAACAATAAGCCTACCTGACAGGTCTGTATATGTGACTACACTAATCCTTTGGAAGCTTCATTATTTATTGACATTTAGAATGTTATGATGAGATGGTTTGTATGCAAAAATATTTGGGTCATTTTTTATATTTTGATCACTGCCAGTGGTGCTCAAACTATAGCATTACTTCAATACTTTACATCATTTTTCGGAATTTGGATTGTAGTTGTTTCTTACAAAATGCTGACATGTCACACTGGTAATTTAACACATTAATTTGATTCAAAATGAAATATTCTTTTATTACTTATTGGCTTGCGGTGTTCATATGCATTATGCATTGATAGACAAATTTAGCAAGGAATGAATAATCGCACAAAAGCTGTTTCAATATTAGGAGTTATATATTACAAATAGGAATTTTCACACTTTTATCGCTTTTGTTATTTTAAATAACAATAACATAATGTCATTCTATTCCATGACAGTTGGTATTTTGTCGGCCCAATTTGAATTCTTTCTTTTGACAGGTCTCTCTGTCAGCAAACAAGATCACCATGTAAAATTGTTGAGATTGAGAACGGGTGGCCAGATTTTATGATGTGTGATAATGACAATGTTTTTGCCGACAACTGCCCTGTGAGTTATTAATAATTTCTATATATACTTCTTGAACTAATTTATATAATCAAAATCTAATTCAGAAAATTGTAGTTTTTTTTCAAAATGAGGAACATTCAATTGAAATGATTCAAGACAAGAGTATTGAGGCACAATGACACAAATTTATATCTGTAACATATCGTCAGACTTTCTCATATATCATTCAACCACAACAAGAAAGGCGATCGCAGCAAATATATGCTTGTTAGTGTATTGCAAGACTCACTTAAACTAGTCATCTTCACTTTTACTGCAGCGTCTCGCAGCTGTGCACAAAGGTATAGAATAAAGATAAGTTGTTAGTTCTGCAGAAGCACGATCGATAGCAAAAATTTATTTTGCACTTGAATATCTTCAAAGTGATCTGGGTTCTGTTTTAGTGTGGTAAAATTGCTGTTGAAAATTTTATAATGCTTGATGTTTAAATCAATTCTATTTTCTCCAAGACTGCCATTGAAACCAAATTCAATGAATCTGAATGTGAAAAACCTCTCATGGAAACGTCTAATCCTTCATCATGGTATGAAGGAGTGGAGGGATGTGGACTGCAATGCATGAACCCACTCTTCGATCAAGCAGAACATGACGACATGCATGTTTTTATTGCAGTATGGGCTTCTATTACAGCTATTTGCACATTATTTGCAATGGTGAGAAAAATCTTATTTTTGAATAAATTCTGAAATTAAACTTTTCTAATATTTTCACTTTAATCCTTTATTGACATTCACAGGGAATATTTTTGATAATTTTTACTAAATATTTTAAGGTAAAATTTAACATTATTATGTATTTCTCACATTATATTATTGGAAATACATTTTGTTTAGATCAATGTTTTAGAATAAGCTGTGAGATCATTCAGATGCCAAAATTTAAATTTTAAATTTATTTACCTCAGATTGCAATGTTAATTTTGTTTAACAAATTGTATCATGCTAGCCTAATAATTCCATTGCAAGTTCATTGCTGTTTTGAAGCTCATAGGCTTTGTTTTTTTTATCAAGTCTGGCTGAACTGTAAATTATCCACTTCAGTTATTCTATTTGCCTCGGGCTATTTTTATTTTGTCAACTCTCATAGTAGATTATGAATAAATTATTTTCAACTCTTAATAATATGTTCTATTTTACAAATAATTGTTTGAGAATCGGTCACACACCCCATAATCACAGTTTAGTGATTTTCTTTATTCCAAGAGAGTGATAAAATGGAAATTTATAGACAAATATGATAATATAAATCAAAAATTTAATACTTATCTAAATGTAATATTATATATAGGAATCATGAAATGATTTACAAAATCCAATCTGAATTTAATAAAGAAAATAATGCTTTTAAGGAATTCATGGACCGCAATGCACATAATATGCTCCATATTCCAAGAATTCATTATTCCATTGAAAATCATCTTGGCATGACCAGATATTTTATCAGGCTGTTAGTCCGTTAAGGTCCATCGCTTTTGTTCGGAGGTTATGGTTCGTAACAAATTACCTTTTCCCTTTTTAAACTGATTTGAATTTCTCTGCTGGAAACAGTGATAAACAGTTTTATCTCATAATTATACTGAGTTGTAAATGTGGATAAATCATTTTTATACTTCTTCAACTTGTATAATAGTATGATATTTGAATGAATTTTCAAGTTGATTTTATAATAACAATAGTTCAGTCATATTTTGAATATGAATGGATTTGGTTTTAGGGTTATATTTTCATTAAATATAATCCTAATACGAATTGACTTGAAAATAGAAGGGAATTCAATTGTCAAAATTAGCACAATATAGACAAAGTAAATTATTTGCACCAACTATTACAGTTTGACTGAAAACTGACTATCTTAGCTTTGAATTCACATCCAATAATGGGGGCCAATGATACTAGATCATACAGGGTGACCCAGACAAAGAGAACAGATTAATTTCCTATTTGCTTCTACGAATATGAAAAAAATTTATTTCACACAATTGTACACAAAAGTTTCGGTAATCTAAGACGCTTTGCACAAAAGTTATGTTTTCTATCGAATATGACCTGTGTTTTGTTTTTTTGGTCACTCTACAATTATATGTCTGCAATCAATATTATCATTTCTAATCTAATTAACCAGATTGTACGTTCTTCACTCCAATTTATTCATATTCATCTTACAAACACATTTTTCATGTTGTTCTTTCAGCTTTCCTTCTTTATCGATTGGAAAAATTCCAGCAGATATCCAGCTCGAATTATTTTCTACATAAATGTTTGTTTTTTCCTCTGTACATTTGGATGGTTGGCTCAATTTTTTCAAGATTCAAGGAATGAAATTGTTTGCAGAAAAGATGGAACTGTCAGACTTGGAGAACCTGTGTAAGATTATTTCACATGAAAGTATATTCATGATAAAAAAAGGCAAATATAAAATAAAAGAAATTGTTACCGGTATGTTGGATGTTTGAATTTTTTTTTTAATCTGATAGTAGAGAATTTTCATTTCTGGTATATGTGAGTGACTTTTTCCATACTTGTTTTTCTACTTAATCAAATATTTGAATATATATGTTATTTCATTGTCCAGTTTTGAGCTATGATGCTTTCAAACTCTTCTGTCTTATTTCATTTTTTCAATGTTACTTTTTGTGAAGATTGAATGTTTTGTTTTAAT
Organism: Styela clava; assembly: GCF_964204865.1. Taxonomy (NCBI): domain Eukaryota; kingdom Metazoa; phylum Chordata; class Ascidiacea; order Stolidobranchia; family Styelidae; genus Styela; species Styela clava. The sequence goes on along the minus strand of NC_135258.1, from coordinate 20,743,606 downwards.
TGTTGCTGTTATTTCTATTCTGTGTTGAATGTGATTTCATTTATATCTTTATTATGAAATGTTTTTTATTTTATTTTAGTGGGCACGATGAGTCTCCTTCTTGTGTGATCATATTTACGTTCGTTTATTTTTTTGTTATGGCTGGCGTTGCATGGTTTGTTGTGTTGTCATATTCATGGAAAGCCATGTTTCAGGCTCTAGGAAAATCAAGTGAACCTCTTAAAGGAAAGGTCGGTATTACTTAACAACTTGAATAATTGAATATATAGCCTACATCGATTTCTATTTGATAATTTTCGATAATTTTTCCATATTTTTTGCATGATATAATTTTGTTTTTCGTTTAATTTTTAGACTCTTCATTTCCACTTGTTTGCATGGTCGATAGCTTTTGCTCTGTTAATTGCGTCCTTGTCAGTATCACAAATTGATGGTGATTCTATGAGTGGAATTTGTTTTATTGGATACAACAATCATTGGTATTTAAATTTATAATTGAGTTCGTTTAATTCTAATTCAATGAGAAATATGTTATGATTTTCCATATTCGGCCAACTGAAGTTTGATTCAGTAATGTTGGTTTTTGTCTTTTAAAAATATTCTACAAAATAAAACAATCACAATTTGAACACATTCAAGGTAGAACAAACGTAACCTTTTATTGTAAAAAACAAAAGTTCAAGAGTTAAATTCATATTTCTTTTTTATAGAAGTAATTCAATGTTTTTTTTGGATCATCCTGTATACTCAGAACGTTAGTTGTTGTTAATAATCATGAGCCACCTATTGTGAATTTTTCTTAATTTGAAAGCTGGGAAAAGAGTCAATTCATTGCATCATTAGTGGTTAACTATACTCAAGTTCATCAACATTGCTTGTTTTCAGGTATCGCATGGGATTTCTTCTGATACCTATTGGACTGATGTTATTTGCTGGTGGCTTTTATTTATTTGGTGGACTCGGTTGCTTACTCAGCCTAAAGACAGGACATGATGGTCTTCTGAGCGAAAGTGCTATTTCCAAGATAACATGGACAATGATTAGAATAGGTAAACAATGTAAAGAGTTGGTTACTGAACAGTAACATTACATTATGGAGTCGCCTAAGTAAAGCGTCCTAATTCCATTTACATGGAAAATCTCTGGATTTTCAATTTAATAACACCTAATCTTAGTAAGTCATATCTAAATTTTCACTCAATATTTGGAAGATTCAACTTCCACTTGGTTTTTTCAGAAATTTGAGGTTGAGATCGTTGCTTTTTTTTTAATATTCTCAACATATGATATCCAGTTAGACCCAGTCATTGGAATGATTAACTTGGATTTGGGAGTCGTGATGGTTGCTAACTGATCATTATAAGCGTTAAGAACATGCTTGCGGCCACACATCCGTGAATCACGAGTTTAAATAATACAGGGATAGCCTGCTTGAGCCAATTAAATAATGACATTACCCATGCCATTAATTTAAAACGCTTGATCTATGACCGTAACCTGGGCAGATGACCAGATTGGAGGTTTGTCATGTGATTATAGTCCTTGTATTTCACTGAAAAAAAATTTTTTTTTTTCAGGTCTCTTTGCATTGGTTGCATTTATTTTTGTGTTTGTGACTTTTGCATCACATGTCTACGAAATCGTCAACCAACCTCTGTGGGATAGAAGCTTTCGTGATTTCATTAGATGTGATGCAAATATTACAATTTTGGAAAAACTGAGAGTGGAAATTGATGATCCTGCTGCACCTGAAGCAGGGGGATGTAAAATTAAAAATCGTCCCAATATTGCAGTCATGAAGGTTTGTCTTTTGATTTTATGAAAGAAGGATGTTATCTTAAAAGCAATGAAATTTTCATAGAATAAATCAATTTTTTTGATTTTTCTAATAATAATTCATTGTAATGATACCTGTCATCATAACATACTAATGGGATATTTTAACAGAACACTAACAGAATAATAAAGAATTTGACACCATGGATAGTTTTTAGTTGGGGAATTGGGAATTCTTCTTTTTCATATTATATTGTTTTAATTTTGTGTAATTGTTTTTATTCAGCTTCACTTATTTGCAATGTTCGGAACTGGAATAGTAATGAGTACTTGGGTTTGGACGAAAGCATCTTTCATGAATTGGAGAAGAGCCTGGTTCAAGTGAGAAGTTTTAATCATTTTAGTAATTAGCTATCTCAACTGAATCTGAAACTTATATTTTGAACAAATTAATGGGAATATCTACAACAAGTGACTTGATTGCCTTAAACTTTCCGATCAGTCAAAATTATTTAGTATGGTATGATAACTCCATTTGCCGTCAAAGCAGATACACATTCCTGCTTCTGTGAGCCTGTTACGAACAATATTGAACAATCACCAAACCAGCACCCTCATATAAATACCTCATATGTAATACCTACTTAGTAATAATAAGTAGAGGCTCAATGATTACATGTGTGTGGTGAAGCAAGCAGATTGAAACATTCAAACAGTAAATATTTATTTATATAGAAGTTATTAAGTAAAAGTTAGTGTTCTAGTTGGCCAAACGTTGAATTATAGCATCAATTTTGAAAATAGATCAAGTTCAAATCAGACAAATCAAAATTTTGTAAAATTAACTTTGTCAAAAAGCATCTGGATTTCAGTGACGGGTTGTCTAAAACCCTGTAGTATAGTATAGTACCTTGCCAATATGTATGCTTACTCAAAACAGTAAATAATATTTACTTACTGTTTGATAAAATAATTTTCTTTACTTTCAAGGTTAATTGGACGTAGTGATAATGAAATGAAGAGAATTCGTCGCAGAAGCAGGATCATTGCCAAAGCATTTGCCAATCGACATATTTTGGGCCGGGGAAAGCGTAGAGATGCAGGGTATGTGAATAAAAATTTACCTATCTTTTAACTTCTGTAACTGTAAGCAAACACTCCTTCACTCACACTTTATTATTGTCTTCTTTTCTGGGCCAGAGACTCAAGCTATTCTGAAATTTTTTTTTTAATTACTTGTTACCAGGGAAGAAAATGAGGGTACTGATAATGGTGGATTCAACCCAGAAGATCTTGAATTCAGTGAACACACAATCACACATCAGGATCCTGTTGGGATGGACTTTGACTTGAATAGTGTATCTCAGGTAAAATCAATATCAATAAAGTTATTGTCAGTAGAGGTTGTGCGAGACTAACTCCCAATTCTTTCTCAATGCATTTGCGATAATGAATTTGTGTGCGTAAAATGCAAGGATGCTGTAGCAGGAATAAAAATACCATACTATGCAGTTCAAGAGTCCTGCTGCACACTTACACAAATTTATTTCTGTAAGGTTTCGTCTGACCTAACATCTAAATCAGACTTCCTCAGACAAGCAGTTTACAACATTGTTGTAATTGTTAATTTACATGGAAGTAATGAACATATTTATGTTTTTTTTTGTTGTCACCCTGTGTAATATTGTAATTCAGCACTTTTCAGAAAATGTATTTCTGCAAGTATAATGGGAACTTCTTATAGGTTATGTAGGTTATAATCAATAGCAGAGACTTTTTATAGAAATGAATGAAAAAAGAATGTTATTCAAAATAAAAAAAGTTAAAAAATGCAAAAAATAATGTAATAATTGAGTAAAGCAGTTAATATTGTAATACATTTGAACAGGTCAGTTTTTAAATAAATAAAAATTAGTATCATGCAGTTTAAACAAAATAATTCAATTCTACTGTTCAGAATGCCTGAATATTTGGCATTTTGATATAAAACGAAAAATATTGAAATGGTTTGGTAATGTTAATTTCAATATTAATGTTGTTAATTCATTTCCAACTATTTCAATGTTTTGTTTTATATTAAAATTTGTAGTGGATTGTATGGAGTTTAAAAAACAGTCAGTTGTATTATTGTATAACAAAAACTTATGTATGCAATATTGTCATCATCGTGATAAACTCGGTTTCAGCAGTTTTGTATGAGAGTAGGTGCCAAATATCCTTCATCATCTTGAAGTATGTTGCTGGAACTTGATGCATCTGATTCTACTGAATTATTAGATGGAGTACGCCTATGTGTGCCATGCAGTTCATGAACTAATTGTGTTTTTAACAATGGCCTTGCATTATCATCATCTGTTAACATACTACTTGACAAACGCCTCATTTCCGCATAGTCTTCTAATATTGGACTTCTGATTGTAGTCTGTGGCGATAATTTGTGTTTACATGTCTCCGTCGTTGAAATGGAGATCCGGGGCAAATACATAGTTCTTGGTCGAGGTTTTGGGGCCTGTTGCGCTTTGATATTTTTAAAAACAGTGTCAGCCCCATGCAATGGAGTGCTCTGTGGATGGGGAGATGGCATCATATGAGGAGTTGTAACTTGTGTATACATGGGTGACACAGGCATATAAATGATGCCACCGTTCTGGTTTTGACATGACGCCATCATTGGCATAGGATTGTATGGCATAACCATAGGCATGTACTGCATATATGGTGTTTGTTGTGCATGTGTACCAAAGTATGAATGATTGGGGGATACTGGTGCAGACCTTGACATCATTTTTTGTTGTTGTTGCAGTGAGTTTGGTATTTTAAGTGAGTTATAATTTCCGTCATCTGTGGTTGGACTGAAATTCGGTGGCTGAATCAAATTTATAAACTGAAGGTCTGGAGATATCGTATTTTTTGAAGCTTCATAAAGTGATTTCGGAACCTCTTTCATTTCACTGTTGTTATTATTTTCAACCACTTCTCCCAAGAATATTGATGATTTTCTTGGCGGTTTCTTTGGTGGGGCTCTTCTGGGTATCGAGCTTTTTTGGCCTGAAAAACAACTCTGTCTCCTCATTTGAGGGATTTCATTCTCTGGAATACTTAACGAATTTTTACAACTGCTTTCATGATAAGATAAAGCTCTTCGTATTGGTTTAACAGGACTTGTACATTTTACTACTGCCAAGTCGTTTGTGTTATCTTTGCCAGTATATTTCATCTCTTCATAGATGTGATTCTTATTGTGTGAATTCTGATTAACTAGGGCTTCAGTTTCTGTCAGTGGCACATTCGGAAGTTCCCTTGCTGGTGTAGTAGTGCTTTGATATGTTCCAACATTCCCAACAGATTTGGAACTTTCTGCATTTGGATTTAGTGCCGCTAGTAAGTCATCTTTCGGCATCATGCTTTTGGCAAATCCGTAAGATTCCATACCATCCATAAATCCAGTGTGTGATTGCAAACCAACTATTGATATTTCACCAATGGTTCGTTTCTTCTTTTCTTTTGCTTTATTTCGCTTTCCACAAAAGATATATATGAAAATGACGAATATAATAAGACAGGCTGTTGTTGCAAGCACAATTACAAGAACCTGCCATTGCCATTTTCCACCATTTTCTTTTGCAGGATTTGCTGTCGTCATAACTTCCATACGGGTTGTATTACCGAATGAATTAATTCCTAGGAATTTTTGATTACTTCCATTCTCAGAATCATTTATGGTTCGTACTGTGATTGGAGACTTAGAAGTTGTTTTCGCAATTACCGCTTTCCCACTCAAACCTCTGTCTTCATTGCATTTATCAGCATTCTCATATATACAATCTACGACATGCACCATCTGCAATCTGCCACAGGAATCATCTGGTGCTTTGTTTCCATTCTCGTACGAACACTTTCGTGTTCTTTTCTTTGTTCCTGTTTTCATCTTGCAATCTGCAGTACAGGAGGTCCAACTACTCCATGAAGATAAGATAGTTTTTGGTCTTGTGGTTGTTGTACTCACAATACTCGTACTAGTAGTCAAAGTAGTAAGCATAGTGGCTTTTGTAGTTATGTGTGTAGTAGTGGCTATCGTAGTTATGTGTGTAGTGGCTGAGGTAGTTGTGCTTGGTTCTGTGATAGAATAGTTTGAATATATTATTTATATTTAAATTTACTCCAATTCTGGAAACGATTTATAACAAAGTAGTACCTGTTGTTTGACATGGTGGGCTAGCAGAACAATCATCGATAAGTGTTTCTTGTTTTATAGTAGTACTCCCAGCATTCTTCGAAGCACAACTTATACTTTTCTCTCCATCTTTCATGCATGTTCTCTGGAGTACCTTAAATAAATTACCGTACAAAGTATGAAAGGTTTTTATCAGACAAGAGAGCTATGCTCAAATATATGGACACGTAGCGCCACCCAATGGCAATAATTTTGATGACGTCATAGCGAGAAAAAAAAAAGTAATAGCCTTCTGGAGAAAAATTTTATCTTTAACCACCGAAAATTTCAAAGCAATTGGTCCAGTATTCGAAGAGAAAAGCGATTTTTTAAAAATGATAGAGACAAATAATAACAATAACAACATAATATTGAAACGATCGTTATGTCCACTAAACGTGTCCAAAAAGTAAAATATGTCAAATCTTGATGATTCCAACACTTTAAGTCAACGCTTTACGCACTACTAGGCTATCGTGCTGTGTCAAAGTTGCAAAAATCTTATGATCACTGCCCACTGGGCTATATATTGATTATCAATATGGAGGTAGCTAATTTTGTTCGCCTCTTTTACATTAAATTTTTGTAATTGGACTGAAACCAATGGGCAGGGGGGGGTATATTCACTTGGCTAACACAGACAGTCCCCGAACTCGTAATAGAACTAAAATAAGGAAAATCAGAATAAAATTATGGCCTAACCCTAACCTGGTACACATAGTACAGGAATACCGATTATATTCATTTTCTTCTATAGGCTACTTATTAATGTGATCCTCAATATATGGATATTTATTTGATAAACGTAAGGTTGCACTGAAATATTTATATCACTATTTGCTGTTATATTCCCAAGATTCAGTTTTTCTGGTTACAGTACCATTTGTATGATACCTGCGTGAATATGAACAAATACGGTAGTTATTTCATGGACCGTCAAAATATGTACTATGATAATATATCGTCTTACTCTGCTTCGATCAACACTACATTGATCTTTGCATTCAGGACTAGTCGATGTCCAACTTGACCATGTTCCATAACAAATATCCGTTGGATTGCAGTATCTCGTCAGTATTGATCGACAGTTTCTGTTTACTGCTTTGAAGGCACAAGTTCTCACAGAACGTTGTACTGTGTCCTCGCATCCCGTTCCCAGACATTTTGACCATTCACTTTGACCAATCTGTAAGATAGAAAATAAAGTTTTTCTACTTTAAATTTAATAAGTAACAATAGAAATGTTAGCTATTGAATTTTTTTTAGTTCCAACTTTTGTCCGGTGGGCAATTACAATTGTATCGGTCTTTTTTATTAAATGAGGCTTTAAATGAGTACGGTGGTTCTCAAACTTCAATGCTTTGTTGCCCGTTCCAAGGACTCCTAACACTGGTGCCCCCTGCTCTTATCGAAAAAGACCGCCGTAAATTATTCACTAAGTACAATTTGTGCGCTGAACACCTTAATTTGAAGTAAATTCACTGTGATTTTTTTATTTATTCATTTTTTATCAAACATGGTGCATAAAATAACTGTATTCATAATATATTTATCAGTTGCGGCCAGCAATTTTGATTGTGGCCCACAAAGAACTGGTTCGTACCGTGGCCCAGTTTGAGAAACCCTGGTTTAGGGTATTCAATATTACATCATTTGATGCAGGGGTGTGCAACCTTTAATACAGGAAGGTCAGATACAAATAACTAAGTGAAACTGCCGTACCTTTATTTGACATGGACATTCTAGTAGTTGGAGGCATAAACTTTTTCGTTATTTATCTTCTGACATGCCTTGTTCGCTTCGCATAAGCTAGCTATTAATGCATTGTAACGGCTTCAAAATTGGCTTTACTCAGCGGGCCGCACAGGTTTTTCTTGTGGGCTGCAGGTTGCACACCTCTGATTTAAAAAATTCATTACCCAAGATTCTCCAGCACATAGGTCACATCCTTCTAATTCCTCCATCCAAACTTTTGTACCACATGCAATATGTGGCAATGTACCATTGGTTATCTTGCAGTTGTGTTTTCTTCTTTGCAGACAAGTTTCTTTTTCTCCACATATTTCCCATGGCCCCATATCATTAGTCAGGGTAGCTGGCTGAAATTTGGCTGGCTGAAATGAAGTAATGATAGCATATATAATTTATACATTGAATTTATAGAGTTTATATCATCGGTTTCATGTAAATATTTTATCAATTTTTATTTGTTGAGTTACCTCCATTGAAAATCGTGTGCGATTTGTATTGAAGAAAAAGTATGGAAATGCAAGAACACTTTTGCTCCAATCTAGGGCAGGGGTCCTCGACTACATTTTGGCGCGACCCCAAATTTTTTTTTTCTAATTCTTTGCAACCCAAGTATTTGGAAAGCATGCAATTCGTTGTTGATTTTAGGACTATTATTGACACTACCAAACAGTCCCCGAACTCGGAATAGAACCAAAATAAGAAAAATCGGAATAAAACTATGGCCTAACCCTGACCTGGTACACATACCTACGGGAGAACCAAAAAATTCTTTCTATATACTCTACCTGTGCAAAAATTACCTATTTCAAGAGTGGTTTTATGAGTCGGCCCCTATATACCGGTTTATATGTTCCAAAATCGCAATTTATTTCGAAACATTCACAAATCTTTCATTCAAATGTACCGGTATAAAAATAAAGCCTAGTCTATCACAGCTATTTCTAGACTAATTTTTGATTACTGCAAAGCTTGCACGAAGACAAAATGATCTTTGAGATAGTTGATTTAGACTTATATTTGCTGATTGGCCGATGTTACGGCAGTAAATAAGGAAGTCAATGCTCAGGGAAACATCCATAAATTAAATTAAAAGTTTATAAAGTTGTAGTACGTAAATACGCTACACAGATGCAATGCTCATATTTATGGCAAATTGAAATTGTTTTGCGACCCAGAGTGGAGGTTTTTTGAGTCCCGACCCTGTATTTGCGGACCCCTGATCTAGGGTATCCGAATCCGAAACTTATTTGAGTGAAACAATTTGATGCTGAACCTTGTTATCCTGTAACTAGAGCTCGACCGATATATCGTATATATTACGTGCCGATATTACGTGTTTGCCGATATATCATATCGGCCGTAAACCGCCGATATATATCGGCCATACTCGGCAAGCGCCTGGCTGCGTGCTGCAACGGCTCTCGCCCCTGCATAACTGGTAACTGCGTAACTTCTAGGGATGGGCAATGTAGAAAAATTTACTATTCTAGAATATTCTAGAACAGGGGTTCTCAAACTTTTGGTGTTGCGGAGCTCCTGAAAAGGTTGACCATTATTCGCGGAGCCCCAAAAGAAATGTTAAAATTGTAGCTTTCCGATAAATATTCCTGAGTAAGTTAAAAGTACTTAACTTAATTTAAAGGCTAAACTTTTTTTTAATGGGGTTAATGCAAGTCATAAATAAATCAAAATTTCAAAGATAAATTATATATACTCTTACTAAAGCTGTAAATTTGACACTTGACAAACATATTAATAAACTAGGGGTCGAATCTTTTCCCTTTTGACATTTTCGGAAGACTTAAAACTAAAAGGCTGCTAATAACGTGCACGATTGCATTTTGTTACAATCACCGATAGTTTTCGTCAGCATGGCATGTTAAACATCTTTACGCCAGTGTTTATTCTCCCTAAATCAAAAATTTTCTTCGGCTTATACACGTATTGTTCCACAATGACGACGATGATTGCTTTTTTGTTCTCGTGGGGAATTATGAGTTCAATGTGAAAAACATGTTACCATATATAGTCATCGGCGACGAAATGCTAGAAATAATAATTAATAATAAAGACGTAAATCCGCAACTCAAATTTCTTGATTGAAAAACGGCATTCCAAAATATTAAATTTCAAAATAAAAGATCACACTATAAGTTTGGTTTTAGCAGACTCACGTCAGATTAAAAACGCTTTTATAGGCATTGTAAATCACAAAATTTGGTGTAATGTTAGGTTTTCTTTGGTTATTCGTAGTACAGTAACTGAGAAATCGAAACACAGTCAATTGTGTGCGCGATTTACCTTTTTTTTATTCTGAAACTACCGACGGAGCCGCATGCATTAAAATAAATTTCAATCGTATTTTGCCCAGATCTTGTGATTTTTTTAACGGCGATATCTTGCTTAATAATAATCTCGAGTGCAAAAGAACAAATCAAGTTTGACAAATTCCAAGATCGCAAAAATACGACTCCAATTTATTCATAGGTGGCAGTTTATCACGTATTTTATGTTATTTTAGAATAGTATTCCTTCATTTTAGTAATCCTAATAGTAATCTCGAATGAAACTTGAGTAACTATGAGTACAATTGAATTATTACGACGAGACACTTTAAATGCTCGCATCGGCCATACATTGAATATTTTACGCAACAGAAATCTCGTTATCCGTTTTTTATAATCGCAAAGAATGTTGCGCGGAAATTTCCGATTCAAATCCCCACCTCTTGAGAATCCTGGCTGCGCTCCAGCTTATAAATAATGTCATTTTTCGATTCCGCCTATTTGCCATATTTCGAGGCTATAATGTTGTCAAATTTTATCAAAGCTGTTATTGTTTCTTTGAACAGTTACAAAACTAGTCATTATTTTAAAAAGTAATCGGATAGCTCACGGAGCCCCTAGGTTTCTCTCGCGGAGCCCTGGGGCTCCGTACGGAGCACTTTGAGAACCTATGTTCTAGAATAGTTAAATCGAATACCGAATGATATTCTATTTTCATACTTATTCAAAAAATGGGGATTTCCACAATGCTGGATTTAGATGTTAAAAAGTTGTAAATTTATAACTATAAATGTGTTATTTATTTGGAAATGTCCTGGGCATTGGATTTCATTTGATACTAAACAGGCATTTCCCAGGACAATTAAATTTGGGAATATTATTTTTTTTTGCCTTCAATTGTTCCAAATGTATGTAATCCCTAAATACTGAAATGCTAAATTAGGAAACGCTTTACACACTTTAATAATAAGCGGTTAAATACAAAAATAGATATTAAACGCATTAAATCATTATTAATGTTAGTCTGCCTAGTGTACTAAAACATACCCCCTGAGAATTAATTAGATGCAGAACCAGCGTGTGGCCACTGCAACCTATGCGCCGTTGTAAAATATTAAATTTAACCACTATCAATTAAAATCAACTTTTTATTCTGTGCGAGCAAGACTCGTAAAACCAAGTTTCCCTAAACGCGATTTTGTACTTAGTTATTAGGTAATAGGACATTCAAAGACTGATTCCTTTTCTATGATTATCATTACATATCATTATCTACCCAGACTTGGCCCTGCATAAACTCAATACGTCACTATCTTCGCCACTTTTTTTAAATTTATCGACGACTAAAATACTACAGACACTCGATCAAACGTGCGTCTATCTTGAAAGATAGGGAAGGACCGAAAAATATGTACCGTAATCTTTTGTTGAGAGTGAAATTCAAATGTGACAGAATTTCATGTATTGCGATATAACTTATTATTTCGGAAAATGGTGTACTTAGTTATTAGGTAATAACATCTAAAGACGAATTCATTTTCTATGATTATCGTTACATATCATTATCTACAGAGACTTGGCCCTGAATAAACTCAATACGTCTCTATCTTCGCCAGATGCGGCAACTTTTTTTTAAATTTACCAGCGACAAAATTACTACAGACACTCGATCAAACGTGCGTCTATCTTGAACGATAGAAACGGACCGAAACAAATGTAATGTTTTGAGAGTGAAATTTAAATGTGACAGATTTTCGTGTATTGCGATATATATAACATTGTATTTCGGAAAATGGTGTAACAAAATTACTCGTAAATAATATTTGATCTAAATTAATCGCAAGCATTGTTATAACATTTATCGACTGGCTTTTGGTTCACATGCATCATTTTTAGGTAAAACTCGCGGGTCTCGAGATACCATTTAATGTAAAATGAAGCAAGGCACGTCTGTAAACAATTGAAGATTGTTGCAATCAGATTATCGGAAGTCGGCACAAATAATTATTATTATTATACGTTAGCTCTATAGCAAATCAGTAGGACGCAAAAACAGTGCAATAACGAGTCTTCGCCGTGAGGTGTACTTCGCCGACTTCTTGTCCCGAATATGCCGATCGAGATTACAGTGTTTGATGTTTACCGATTTTACGAGCAGACGCAAGTTATGTTATGAGAAAAAACGCTCGTAAGATTTCCACGCGAGAAAAAACGCTCGTCTTTAATTGATAAATTAGAAACCCCAAACCCGAAATACAAAAATTAACGCATGGCGCCGGAGAGGCGGAAACCGAATCCTGTTATCGGATCCCATTGGATTCGAATACTTTGGGATTCGAATCCTCCGGATTCGGTATTCTATATTGCCCATCCCTAATAACTTCCCAATATTTCTCTCGCTTTCATTCTGCGTTATAAAGGCGTCTCTCCTAATTCCCGGTGTCTTATGATTAGTCATTTCATGCATGGTCATAACTGAAAAGTTATTATCTGGAGTAATGATGTTTTATAAAGTGACGTTTTTGAGAGAGTACACATTGAGAAAAAGGCAAATTTAGTAACAGCATTAAACGGTGGTTCTATAAATATAATCGATTGGAAGCTGGTGAGTTAGTAATCATAGGAACATGGTACAGGTGGCTCAAAGCAATAATGTCAGCTCTGAATTTGTGACCTACCCAAATTCAATTTTGAATTTCTGGGGTAACAGTTTTGTTTATATTGATGATTGTTTATCATTCTGCTGAAAATTACTAAATAAAAACCTAATCCATTATTATTGACTAAATACGGTATTGAGAGTCTCTGGAAACAAAGTCATTAAAAATTTCACATGTAACTGCACATGTATGCTATCACAATATCGAAGGATCATTATCACGATTCACTTTGAAATATATCAATTTATAATTTTTTAATACCCTTAACATATGTCCATAGTTATATTTAGAAAACG